>NW_026623628.1:502882-504109 GCF_030028575.1 Malurus melanocephalus
TGATTTTGTATTTGCAAACATTTTAATCAGCTGATATAAAAAAAAATTATCTCCAAAGATGTAAATGTACAGTAAAAAGCACCTGTTTACCCCTTGAAAATATTAAGAGACATTTCTGAAAACTGGAACAATGTTTTTAATGGTGTCCAAAGGAGGAAAAATGGAAGATTTTTTTAGTATAAAAGAAAACATTGATATTTGAAAAGTCTGACAAATTCCAGACATGAACTTGAGAAGTTTTTTTATGTCGCAATTTTTTCAGCTATGAACTTGAATCATGAGCATCATTGATTTAAAAACAATTACTGCTTAAAAAAAAAAAAAATTGATCTGGCACATTTTATGCAGTACTTTTCATCTAGATAATTTCCATGATTTTGTTCATGCTACACTGGAGAGCTGCAGAGGTCAGTCTTTCTGCTGAAATTACCTACAAAAGAATGATTGCCTCACAAACAAAAAAAAAACCCAAATTAATTGATACCTGCTGTAAGGCTGATTTAAAAAGTCATGGCCTAGTGATTCTATTATTTTCCCAACAAAATCAGCTGGCAGCAATGTAGAGAAGGTGTTCACTGTGGAAACATTGTGGAGTTCCAGTCCTTGAGATACAGAACAATTCATGAGAGRGGGTACAATGTTAATAACTAAATCAAGGCATATTCAAATTATGCAGAAGAAAGGAAAACATGATTATGCTTTAAAAAAAAATTCTCTGTCCATTTTCTTAATGTTTTTTGGTGGTGATTTAGGATTTAGGCTTTTGCATCCATATTCCACCTTTCCCTTAAGTAACATTACTTATGTGTTTCATGATTCGCACTGTTCCTGTCTCATTTTCTCTGACTGTGCAYCTATTGCCTTCTGTTTCTTGAAACCATTTTTCTACTTCTTTTTTAAAAACAACTTTCACCTTTCACCTTTCCTTCTCTGCTCAGTGATGTCCTGGGCTTGTGCTCTGTGGGTTGAGTGGTGGCCCAACCAGGACTTTCCCTTCCAGAAGCAACAAGAGGAAAATTATCATTCTGTATCTCAGTGACTCATATCCCAAAGAAGATTGATTTAAACACCATTCCTATTTCCTTCATTTTTMTTTCTGCAATCTTAGGTGGTATTTTTTTATTCAGATAACCTGAAATGATCATTGAGTCATTACAGGAGTCACACAAGCAGATGCCATTCCCTGCTGCTCTTACCTGTCCTCTTGCCATCATCTCCACAATTAAA
>NW_026623628.1:505007-513294 GCF_030028575.1 Malurus melanocephalus
TCTTAAAAATGCTGTTAATTCACCTTGCTTAGAGCAAGCAGGAACTAAAAAACCTGATGGTCTCATCAGTAACCCCCATGGTTCAGCTGATTGCCAAAGGAAAAAAAAAACACAGTGCATTTGTGTCATCTGAACAGTCAAAATAATGAAAGCCAGTTGTGAAGACTGACAGATAAAAACAATAAATTGTGGAAGTAATAAAATTGTCACAGGGGAAAGGCAAGAAGGAAGATTTAATGAGACAGAATGGACAAGTAAGTAAATTATTTATTTGAAGTCTCCATTCAGACATGACATGCTTCACTATCTTTCATTAAGCTCATGCATAGGTCTGACCTGCTGCTCTGAATGTAGTCACTGCTCTGTCTGCTTCCCTAAATGCAYGACATTTATTGCAGACTAATCATGAGCAGTTGTTTTACTGATAATTTATTGTCTTCACAGTGTTGGCCTGTACTGATAGACTCGGCAACAGATAATTACCTAATGAAAACCCTCTCCAGAAAAATGATTAAGGGATGTTGTTTTTTTTTTTTTTTTTTTTTCTCCTGTGTAGACACCTGAGGTCTTCAAACAGCATGGTTCAGCTGAGGGCCATGCAGTCAGAAGATATTATACTAGATTTCAATTATTTTCACTCAAATTATTTAATAATAAAAATATATCCAGCTGGATTTGATGGGTCAAACATAAGCCAGCAGCTCCMCTAGCACAGGGAAAGATATAAATGGTTACTGAGAAGTCACAGAATATGTGTGTTCKTGGACTTTTTGGATGGCAAGATGGATAGAGACTGATACTCCAGGTGTAATTAAAGCAGAGGTCTTCAGGCTCTGTTCCCATTTAATTTGGTCCAGACACATGACAGACRACCTTTCATTAGCAAAAGGTTGGAGTGATGAGCTAGGCTTTAGTATATTCTTTTAACCATTTTAGAYTCCCAAGCACTAGAATGCTTTTTCTAAAAAACTAGATTTTTTTTTTTTTTTCTAGCTAGCCTACTGGGGTGTAAGAAGGAAAATGTGGCAAACTATTTTACAGGCAGGGAATAATGTAAATGAGTTATAACTTATGGCATGGTGAGTGTTACAGTCACCTGGAGTGAAAGGACAAGCCAGAGAGAAATTTGCTGTTCATTTTGGGATTGCTTGGCTCTCTGCAGCTTCAGGAACTGCTCTGTGAGACAATTTGCCAGTGGTTTGAAGGATAGTTGGGGGTATGAAATCTACTGAGTAGACTGAACCCTCATTTCCAGCATTTCATGGCAAACTAGTGACMATTTCTGTGGTGTCTCTTCTCACAATGACTTTGCTTCTATGAATTAAAGCAATTCTAGGCAATTTCCTTAGCCTGGAAGCACAATGAGATGCCAGCACAGAATACACCACAAATTTTACATAGCACATTGCTGGTCTTTAGCAAACCAACTCTCAAATCAATTACATCTGTTGGCAAGGAAGTCTTAACACTCTAAATAATTTAAAGTGCAAACGGTGTGGCATGCAATTCCTTTCATCAGCAGGAAGATTGATTTCACCTCCTGGTATCTCTGCCCTACAGAAATGGCCTTTTTCAGTTAAGTTTTCAAAGTTATCACAATAAAGCGGTTAAGTCTGCAACGTGTAACACGAGTTACATCTGTTCTTCTCAGATCGGATAGGCAGCCATTAGTCAAAGTAAAAAATTACTCAAGAGGCAGCACTGAACACCCTTTTCCATTCCCTGTTAGAGACTTSCAAGAGGAGTTTGTAGAAAATACCTCATGTTAAACATTGATAAAGTTTAGCACTTATCTGAATAATGATGAATGATGACATTCAAAAGAAAAGTTGATTACTTCAGAGTGCATGTAGAGATTAGTCACAATACATTAATTCCATATAATTTTATTAATATTCTTGCCCTGATATCCTAAGCAAATTTATGTGCCAAATATCTGTATCGGTCAGCTACATCGATGTGCCCTTGAACTAAAGGGAGGACTGTGAGCTCCTTTTCTGAACTCAGTGACCYCAGGAGGGTTTTTYTTTTAATGTTTTAAAAACCTCMTCYRTTCTCTTTCCCAGACCCATACACCAGAAAATACCTCAAACTCAGAATGTCTTTGCTAGTGTTGWTTCCCCATGACTTTACTTGGCACCCAAGTGTCAGGAGAGAGAAGTTCCACAGGTACTAGTAGTTTATTTAGAATATTCTTCTGGATTAAAGTCAACTTTCTGCTGTTATTTTGACAAAACACTGCACTAGCAGGGAATCTGCCTCCTACATCAAGCTAAATGTATTTGAGGAAATATCCCATTCTTCTTTAACACAAATGAAAAATTGCTGCTTCCTATTAAACCTATAAAAATTGAATTACCTTTGCAGGAATAGAATATGCAATTGGTTTCAGCAAATAAAGTACAAATTTAAAAAAAAAAATGTTTACCTACTTAGCTTTAGGATTACAGTCAAGGGCACTCTAATAAAGTACACATTTCTCTGCTYATGGAATAGCTTTTGAAAGCTGAACGGTGAATATGCTTTACAAACATGATCTGCAAGTTCAGAAAAAAGGGGGTTTTGTTAAAATTGGATCTGTATGGCTTCCTATTCCATTACTGATATTGTGTATGCATAGGGTTGGTTGGTTTTTTTGCTTTTTATTTATTTATTTTTTTGATTTAGGTTTTTTTGTAAACCTTGCAGATGTAAAAAGAAGTCCTTGGACAAAGTCAGACAGGAATTTTAGGAGAGAGAACTTTACCTGGGCTGTGTAGAGTGGTATTAATTTCTAGACCAGCTCGCCTGCAGAATATCATAATGACAATCAAATCTGAGTTATCACATTTTGATGACCATTTTTCMATTGATTTCAGTTTTTGAATAGCAATCTTTCTCATTAACAGTGGTTCAAAAGAATAAAAACCTGAATATTTCACAAAATGCCTCCAAACAAAAAGGGTCGTTCAGTCACTTTTTCCAGGTGTTCTATGAATMCATGGGAATTACTCAAAACTGAAGGATGAACTACAAGCCAATGCTTCCATATAACCATGGACACCAAAGCTGGTGCCGCAGGATTTCCAGCTCTGCTCACTCTGTCAGCTGAACTGTGTTGTATGAAAATCCCTGGCCTCTATTTATTCACCAGAACTACAGACATTCCCTTCATCTCCCTGTGTAAAGAGCCAAAACAAAGATTTTTTAAACAAATTGTTTAACAAAAATCAGAAAATATTACACTCCACACATTCATAATTTTTCAATAGACAGACTACTTAGATTAATGCCTTGTTATGCTGCCACAGCAAATTCAAGTGCAAGTTAGAATTCTAATATTCATATTCAAAAATTATTTTAGTCACACATGTCCTTGGGACTGCAGAAGGAAGAGATGCTCAAATTTGTCTAGAGCCTCAAATTTCTTGCTACTATCATTTGGTTTTCTGAGAAAAGGGAGACAGCAAAASCATAAAATGGTCTGACAGTTTCGAGATTTAACTTCAAGAGTTTAAAAATATTTTCAATTGCATTTTGAATCTTACTTAAATATACACTTACCGGGAAAAAAATTAATGCCTTATTCAAAGTATGCGATTGTTCTAAGGCAAAATATATTATTTTTATCCAGTTCTATACAAATACAGTAATTTTAAGAGATTAATTTTTATCATTTAGGTGCAAATTTTGCTCTTGCCATCTACATAATTTTGCTGTGAAGAAACTGACTTATCTATACAGAACTATTTAAAAGGATACTTAAATTATTCAGGTCATAAGAGCAGCTTATAGTTGATTATTTTTTCTTCYTCTGTTTTAGAATTAAAAGTTGACAGAAATGCTGTAGTGGACAACTGAAGGGAAAATTTCCTCCTCGTTTTTATTTACTCACTATCTTCTTAGTTGAAATTACCCKCTTTCAAACATTTCTATTATATATATTTTCCATATCCATGCAAAAGTTCTCTCCGTGAGAAGCTCCCTAAGCTTCTGTAATAAACTTCCACAGCAGCAAATTTGACAGACTAATTAAATGTTTTGCACAATKGATCTTATTTTCAATTTGAATTGTGTTCTGTTTCAGTTTCATTGACTGTTCTGACAGTTTATAAAGCAGCATTTCATTTATCTTCTTTACCTCATCCTCCTTTAAATTAATTTTCATACAAAGCTTGACCTACCCACCATTAATTAGAAGGAATTGCATTTTCAAAACCATATAGACTAAACTTGTTCACATGATGGATTTWGAAAGTCTTACATGCAAATTGTCTTCTGTTTTGTTTCTTACTCATGAGCAGCTTCCTGGAGGTTTTAGCTCCTGTGACAACACCTCAGTCCATAGGAAGAAGACAGAGCATTTTGTCATCAACATTTACAAATGGACAATTTCCCAAAATGCCTATTTTTCAAATCGTTATGCCTGTTAGCTTTCAATATAAATAGTATTCTAAATACTATACTCCTATAACCATAACATACATGACCAACTCCATAAATATTGTTCTCTTCATTTATTCTTCTGCTAATTAAAAAAAAAAAATCTATATTTCTATTTAAATTTACTTCTTAAGCCCATGGTATTGACATTGCTGAGAGCCCTTCTCACATTTAACTGTGCGGGGCAAGTGTCAGGTGCAGCAGTCAAAAGGAGAAAAAAGACTTTTATTTGAAGAGATAAGACCAAAACAAAAAAAAACCCTCTTGTATAAATTATTAATCAACTGCTTTGGAGTTTTGAGGGTTTTAATTTATAGCCCATGCTTTTCTCACTGGAGATTCACATGAGTTTGTCAAAAGAAGGCCATAAATGCCTAATGACCAAATTCCTGTGGTCTGACCTCAAACATATTAGTAAAATTAGGTTTCATAGGAATAAGTCCCCCTTTAAATGGGAACTGTCTAGATCTTTTAAGTCAATAAACTCCCTCAGGCTAACACCACCTCTGCTGCTCAACCTTCAATTTTTCTCTTGAACTTCAGAGACCAGGGATGTGAATTACTGCRCTGATGAATAATGATTACTCACCACTACCGTCTTTCTTAAAAAAAACATGTTGTCTCACTGGACAGGACATAAATATTAATAAAAGCCATCATTGCAGGAATCAGTGGCAAGATCAGAGAAGTGAGAAGTATCCAGAACCTCTGTAGTAGAGCTTGCCTAAGGGGAAATGAAACTACCTGGGCCATGATGGATTTGTGTATCTACAATAAAAGTAGAAAGAGAATCTCAGAATTCAAAGAAGAACAATTTACAAAGGTTGTATGGTTTGCATCTGCGGGGCAACCATTTACCACGTCCTCCCTTTTAAAAGTAAAATGGAGGTTTACTTACTTGCTTACTTACTAGAGAGAAAAATCAGCAATCCATTTGTTCAGCTTGSTTGAGTGGAAGATGACTTTTCCATTTTAAAGGCCAGGGTGAGTTTGATTTTAGCACAACCTTGCACTGTGCCCAGATTGCAGCAGGAGCATCAGTGAGTGGCTCTCTATTGCCTTTCATCCCCTCTCAGCATGTTCTCACCTCTCCTTCTGTAACCTCTGGATCCTGGGAAATATTTGGAGCTTTCTCAAACTGTGATGCAAGTGAGAAATCACCTCAAATGCACCAAATATCTCCTCCCCACCCCTCCTCATCAAAATGCTCCAGGATATGCTGGATACTCTTACAGGTTTCCCCACAGGAAAAAAAAAACCCAACAAACTGCTCAGAAAGAGCTGTTACTGAATACTTAAAATCTGACTGATAAAATGTTCTTCAGGGAAGTGAAAGAGCCAAGTTCAGCTCTTCTCTCTCTCTTTTTTTTTTTTTTTTTTTTTTTTTTTTTTTTTTTTTTTTTTTTTTTTTTTTTTTTTTTTTTTTTTTTGATCCAGGCTTTTAATTCCTAACTTTGTAACCTGAATCAGTTCTGGGACTGAAAGTTCCCTTCTCTACAGATGGAGCCGTGTGATGTAGTGTATAACTGATATAGCTCTTGATAATTTCTGAAAAATTAATTAAATACTAATCACCAAAAGATTAAAAAATTTCCACCTGGAATCACAGAGATAGTATCATGACATATTCAGGCTATTGTTTAACTCCTTTGGCTCCACAAACTGATTATTTTTTGGGAAAAAATTGCACAAATGTCTGTCAGCAGCGAGTCACAGTTTAAAAAACAAGGGGGCTTTTTTGTAAAGTATTTCTTCCATTCACTGTTAAGTTTTCCATGGGCAGAATCAAAGGTTTTACATTTTGGACCCACAGTTTGTCAATGTTTCATTTAGGCAAATTTTTTCTATTTGCCTAAATGAAACCAAAGTAGAAAACTCAAGTCTTACCAGAAAAATGAGAGAATGATAGCTAAGACCTATATTGAGAAGACAGATTTGAAAAGTTGAATTACTCAAATTAATCTAAGATACACTTCTAAAATAAGCTTTAGAGAGAGTGAAAAAATAAAAAGGGCTTRAGAACTTGTATTAAAAATCTAATGATTTTGGAAGAGTTTTGGATGGGTTTAAAGGAAGCAAAATGGGAGCAAAACAGAATCATGGCCTGAAACAACATTTTCTGAGATGATTTAACATTACCTATTGTTTTCTCTTTCCAGTTGTCTTTCTGATTTCCTGTGAAATGTTGAATACTGTATAGACAATTAACCTTTTCTACAAACCTCCAATTTTGGTAGTTAAAATTGAGTTTTACATTTCCATGTTTGTAATAGGTTATATCACATTAGTTTTCTTAATTTTTGTTATATTTCATGTGAAACTGTAATCAACTCAGTGTGCCAGAGACACTTGCATTTCCATAATATTTTTGCTGTGCTAATGCCAGGTAGAATGCAAACCAAAATATAGATTAAATATAAAGGTATAGATCTACTATCTACTCTTTATTTAATTAAATATTTTCTGTGAGTATAAAAGGGAGATTGATCCAAATGTTTTGTGCTTGAATTTTCCGTACATTCACACAAACACATCCACTGCCTTACCTGGGTTTATTTCTTGGTAATCCATGGTTGCTATTTCTTAACCCATTTACTGTTTAAAATGAGGAAACATTATTAGGGTTTCTTGCAGTTCTTGTCTCCTAGCAACAGAATTTCTTCCTAAATTGACCCTTGTATTTTCTGTGGATTGTGTAAAGCTCACACAGGCTTTTTACAGGATTCAGATGTATCTTAGCACTAACTCAATTTCTATGTTTGAATTTTTATCAAAAGATTAATTTTAGTTCCTGAATTGGCCAAGTGACTGTAGCATTAAGTTTTTATTAAACTTGTCTCTTTACTACATTAACATTTCAATGATCTATTTYAATCAAGAAATGAGGGGAAAAAGGTATCCCCTTGAAACTTTACTAAAATATCATTTTGGCAATATGTTTTTAAGCATGCTTCTGAGTATTTACATCCTATTTACAGGATGATGGAAATAATTTTTTTTTCCTCCAATTTCCCATAAGGTCAGGTCAGGTTAATTTAAGACCCTGATTCTAGGTCTAGAATAACATCTTGCAAATAAATCAACATATGTACAGCTAATGCTTATAAATGGTGTAAAAAACTCTCTGTTTCCAGAAGGAAGAGCCCTGGCAGACCCTGCTGGCAGCCATTGTAGGGGAAATTCATAGGACACTTCATCTGGAACTATCCCAAAGGGGCACTGTATGGGTTAAGTAGAGCTCTCCTCCCTTGCTGCATCGAATATTTTATTTAGAATGAAATAAAATTACAGAGAATTAATGTTATCAGCCTCTGACATTAACCCATGGGTTTGATGGAAACCCATATGGAAATATGTATGGAAAATTGTAATCTGTGCTCTGCTACAGTAAATTCCAGCAGGTCGTTAAAGAGTTAGACACTAGGAGTTAGCGAGTTCAGGTTAAAAGTTATGCTGGGCCCTGTCTCTCCTTCACCTTGCATGAAACACCCTGAGACATAAAAAACTAAATTTCTTTTTTAACTGATAATTTGTAATTTRAGTGACAATTCAAGTGAGTAATTTGTAATGTACGTGACATTTGAGCTAAATGCATGCAAGTCAGTGCATTCCTAACAGACTTTCTTTCAAAATACGTATTTTCTTTCAAAATGTATTTTGATTTGTTTGTTTCCCATCATTACGATTTGGTCTGATGGAGCACATTACTTCCAATTTAACTGTATTTTAATTTTATTTAATATGAACGTTTCTTTAAACATATCCATAGACCATCAGTACAACAACAAAGTTAGAGTACTTCTGAAAAGTTCTATCCCATAATTTACAAAAAAAAAAGGAAAAGAAAGGAAAAGGAAAGGAAAGG
>NW_026623628.1:513430-515032 GCF_030028575.1 Malurus melanocephalus
AGGAAAGGAAAGGAAAGGAAAGGAAAGGAAAGGAAAGGAAAGGAAAGGAAAGGAAAGGAAAGGAAAGGAAAGGAAAGGAAAGGAAAGGAAAGGAATAGAGGTTGTATTACAAATTGTATACAAGAATATCTGTCTTTCACATGACTCCACATTTTCTTTCATACAACTCTGAATGTAAATCCAAAACAATGACAAGCATTAGGGATCATATTGGCTAGAAAGCTCCTGGAAGCTGGACAGTTACAAAAAGGCTGCTAAATGCTTCCAACCTGGGGAGCAGACTGAAGAGGGTACAGTTCCAGTTTTGCCATACACGTGTGCTCACAAAGTGTAGGGGAAAAGAAGAAGACAAAATTCAAGAGGTGTTTCTGGRCTCTTGTTGCTTATGAGACTAGTTCTTTCATCATTATATTCTGAGCATCTCTCCTATTCTATGTCCTTGAAAAGAAAAAATTAAGAATTTTGACAAAAAAGTGAAAAGAATGGGATAAAAGAAAATAAAACAGATTTCTTAAATATAATTTAGGTGTTGACCAATGTCAACGGCTCTCATTTTCCTTCTACATTCAGTACTAATAAACACACATATACACAGTTTAATATAGAGATTTATCCATGTTACAGCTGGATGGTTTTGCATCAGTGTGACCCTCCAACTTTCAGTGAAAACAATTGGAAAACATTAATTCCAATCTATTTCAATTTGCAGGATTTATTGCCACCATAGACAAGCAACACAATTTCTACATRAGCTGTCAGCCTAAAATACAGTATGGAGACTGCACTTCATGGAAGATATGTCTGTTACATGTCACGTGTCATGGTTTGTTTGATTTTGTCCATTTTCCTTGCTAATGGGCAAAACAGATAAATTGCCCACAGGTGTGGCATGACCCATGGAGTCACAAGGGAAGGAAAATAAAGGAACARCCCTGCTTTCTGTGGCCCTGGCTGCATAAAATTGGTAATAAAGCCAATATGGGAAAGTGAGTGTTTTAAAATAATTTGACAACACGATCACCATTATTACTTTACTTATCTTATATTCACTTAGTCATATCTTCCATATTTTCAGCGATGGGTCAATACTTTATACTTTTGGTTCACAGCAGTCTTTACTCTCAATTTACTCCCAAATAAGTGACTGAASRGYATTTCTTTGGGTTACATGTTTTCTRATAAATGTAAATKGTATGGTTCTATTTGTCTCTGAGCAAAAATGGTGAGTGCATACAGGATTTSTCATTAATAAACTTGTGATTAAAAACCTAAATAAACAAGACTGTTTGCTTGAAATTTATTCATAACCCACTTGAATATTAAGCTTTCTGCAGAACATGCTTTTCTGAGCTAATGTGCACAGAATACACCAAATATTCAATTCAATTGATTTCTGGARTTTGAAAAAAACAGACAAATGAAAATCTTTGTCAGACTCCTCTGGAATCCCAAATAATCTGGATCTGGATAGCACTGTTCTGGGGGGATAGATAAGAGGTGGCCTGCTTAAAATTCCATAAAAATGAACAGCCTGGCATCTTTTCTGAAAAAAATCTTTCTTCCATATGATAGGCAAAGTAGCTTTGGCTGGGGTTTTCCTCG
>NW_026623628.1:515072-538756 GCF_030028575.1 Malurus melanocephalus
TTTGTTTTGTTTTCAAATTTACCATAAGGTTCTCTATTCTATAATTACTGCTGCTTCTGGAAAGGTTTTATGTTGGGTATTCATGACCAACATGTCCAGTGGGACAGAGAGATCATGAATCAAGCTGACCTGAGAATCTGTGGGTTCTCCATCCTTGGAGATTTCTAMAACTCAGCTGGATAAGGCTTGGATGATTCTCTCTGACTTCGGTGCTGGATCTAAGTTTGAAATTGGCAGGGGGGATTGCAAAAATGACCCACAGTGGCCACCTACAAACTCAATTATGCAATGATTCTGTCGAAAGTGTTTAAATTTAGAGCACAGTCTTTCGGTATATGATAAGTTAGACAGATCAGGGATTTGAATTTCATTTCACATATGCCAGATAGCAACCTTGTACCACTGAGAACAGAGCTGCTCAAGGTAATTATATGTAAATGAATTTTTAAGCATCCTGAATTAACTGCTTTAACTGCTCAGCCTGGAAAAAGCCAGCAAGTGATATTAGCTTTTTTGAAATAATTTTCTTCTCCCACAGCAAATAGAGACAGGTTTTTATTTTTGTAAGAAGACTGACTGAAGCCCTCACAAAGCCCATCTGTTTTGAATATGAGTGGAACCTCAAAGCCCAGTTATACCAGACTTTCACCTTCTAGGCCTTTCTGCTTGCAAGAAAACCAACATTTTCACCTTGGTGGCAATGCGAGCTGGGAACACAGCTGTTAATGTTTTTAGTGTAGGCATAACCTGGATGACTATTGAACAAGGAGATGTCATTGCAGTTTAATGATCATTAGATCATTAAACACAAACACTTCAGGTCATGATTAGACTTTCTGAAATAGGAGCAGCCCCAGAGTGTTGCATCTGGGTATTCCTGGCACAGATGTTTGAGTAAATGCATCTTCTCCAGCACTGGGCCTCAGAGRGCAGCCTTTATTAATTAATAATTGCCTCTTTGCCAGCCAAACTTCCTCATTCAAAAACAGTGATGCAAAAAAAGGAAGCAGGAAAGTGAATTTTATAAGTTTCACACTCCAAAATAGAAAAAAAAATATTTGATTTATATATTTATACTATTATAAATTATTTATAAATATTATCTTCATAGGTATTATTTATTAAAAAAACCAGACCAGTTTAAGTAAAGATTCCTATCATATTTATATCATATCTATATCATTTAATACTGTTGAATTAATTGTGGTAATTGTATTTACAACACTTGCTCTTCCAGAGAAGATAATAAAGGAAAGAGAGGAAGTGAACTTGCAAATGCTGTTTGCCATGCACAATTTACTGGAGGATTTTGTGTTCTCCTTGTTAACTGTGACTAAAAATAGTAATGCTGCTGCCTTTCCACTGTGTGGATTTCAAAAGAGGTTTGAATATTTCTTTTATTGTCTTTAAATGAAAGGAACATGTARCAGATAACAGACACTAGGATCAAARGGAGAGCTGTGGGGTTTTTTTTCCTCAGCAATGATAATCACTACTGCAAAGCAGATGACTGCTTTGTAATTCTTTCACCTGTTAAAAACTTGGTTATGGCAGCAAGGCTCTGTTTCTAAGCCTCATTTCTGCTRGTTCATTTCACCACAGCAAGGCAAAACAAAATCCATCGAGTTAGGAGGCACTGCTATTGTTTTTGTGGAAAATTRCATTTGCAGCTGAGGTTGCTGTTATTCTGAGAAACTACAAGCAAACAAAACCCACACATACTGAAATAATCAGCAAATGGCTTGGGTTGGGAAGGTGCTCTCCACCCACACAGGAAAGAATTTCTTCCTAATATCAGATCTAGATACCTCCTCTTTCAGTTTAAAACCATYCTCCCTTGTCCTAATGCTATATGCCCATGTAAAAAGTCCCTCTTCCTCCTTTTTTTATAAGCTCCCTTTAGGTACTGGAAAGCTGCTATAAAATCCCAAGGCAGAGCCCTGAGGGATCATCACCCTGGACAGAGAGCTGCTGACAAATCTCTGTGGCTGCATCCCTCCAGCCAAATTCTTCTCCRATGAACAGCCCACCCTTAAAATCTGTGACTCCAAATTGGAGAWAAGTGTCTGTTATATACTATTAATGCTTGATTAAAGAACATTTAATGTTTGTCCACTATTTCTCTCTCTCCTTATTTTCTAGGTCCTGCAGTAATTCRATGATTCTCTTGTAAATGGCCATTCTTATCTTTGGTAGATTTTCCACCAAAAAAAACCCAAAACAAACCAAACCCCAAAAAACCTATGTTTCTCTTTTTCTTTTGGAATATCTATTTTCTAAACAAACCTGTTACTTGTTAATAGGTAAGCAAAATATTGTTGGGTTTTTCCTTTTTTTTTTTTTTTTTTTTTTTTTTTTTTTTTTTTTTTTTTTTTTTGTTCATTATTTTGCCTTGGTTTCCACTTTAAGGTTTACTCTGATAATCCCTGTTATTTAGAGATTATCAGCCTACAAAATTTTCTTCATTTGCTCCCTTCCCTTCCTACCTTTCTATGGACTTTCAAACCTAAGTACACCTGGAATATGCTGAGTTTATTTGTCATATATCTTGAAGAGCAGCTTCTGCCATCCTTAGTTCCAATGAGGAGCATTYACTCACAGGAGGACTGGGGGGAATATGAGTGTGTGAGTAACTATGAACCCTTTAGCCCCCCTGGAAAGCAATCTAACCCTTAATCTGTTTGCTAATTCCCTTTGTTATCATTTCAGATTCCTTGGTTTCRCAGACACCTCAGAGTGCTGCAATCTCATGTACCACAAATACAGAAATACTGGTTTGTAATCGCTGAGATATGAATTTAATAGTCCCTTCATATTTTGCCTTCCCYACTAGATGTAAGAGGCTGATAATTCTAGCAAAGTTTAAATCTATTTCAGAGGCAATTTATTTCAGTAGACTTTATTTCTTTTTTTTATTAGTCCACGGCAGTTTAATTTAAGATTTAGAAGCTGAAAGTGCACTTTTTGTAAGAATGGAAGATAGATATCTACTATACATCACAACACAGCCATTAATAAAACAAATATGTGCATTCAGATGAAGAGATCCCCCTCTACATTTTGTTTATTTTATATTCATAAATAATACACGTGCACAGAGATGTTATACTGCTACATAAGAACCTCACAAAAATGTAAAGTCTGYATCAATATGGTATATTCCAGTAGATCATTGATATTTGCTGAATTTATGTTTGCCTGGTCAACTTGAAATCATGCACCTTCTTTGGTTTAATTTTATGTTATTGTTACCCTTGAAAATTATAGAAATATTCATGTAATATTCCTTTGTAAGGAAAGCTTTTTTACAAAAACAGGGAGTATATAATTAACCATAAAAGATAGCTCTGTATTTTACAATATCCTGTCTTTCTGTGGAAGAGGGGAGAGCCTGCATCAGCACTTTGCACAGTTGGGGGAAAGCTGCTCCAGGGCTAAAGGACACTTTCACATATGAAAAATGTATACATTTTGCTTTTTCACAGACCAGAAATGTAAGGTTTCTATGCTAGCAAGCTGACGACACTGCATACAATCTTTTAATGAATTATAATCATAGGCTTTGTCTGCTGCAACTTCTTTTTTTATTTAACTGGGTAGGATAAACATCATTCAATTGCACTTCCATAACTGGAAGWGTTTTCTTGCAGTTGTTTAAGTAAATTTCATCTGCAAGCGTTTCCTTTGTTCCATGGTTTGAAAACTGTCCATATTAATGCTAATATCTTGAAACCATATTTTTTCTTACAATATTCAAAGCTTAAGTTCAAATACTCTGAAAAGAATATCAAAGTTCAAATATCTCTGAAGAGAAAGACACACAAAATCCCTTGAACTCCTCAACCATGCTCACAAACACCACTTTTGAAACTTGTTTTKTAAGCAAATTTCTATAACAAATACATTCTCTAAATAGAGATTTACTAGACTGGTCATCCTTTCCTAAATCAGAAATGTTTATTCAAAATGAAAGGATTATTTATTTGTTCTGTTTAGATAACTTATATGGAAATTATAGGTAACCAGAATGCTTCTATAATTCACGTACTATRATAATTTTGTAACTTCAAGCTGATATCCAGATAGGAGCTGAAATACCAGACTGTTCCAGCTGTCACTAGAGGAATCATTCTAGCATGTCTTCAAATCAAATAAACTGGAATGTGTTGGTACATGAAAGGGAAAAACCCATRATAATAGAGAGCACTGGATCCATAGACATCCCTGTCCAACACTGAGCTTTTTCCAGCCAGGTTTGGGGGGCAATATGAGGACAACACGTTTTGAAGGAGTCATAGTAGTACATAAGATTATATAATTTTTGAAATTTTTGAATGGTTCATACATTTCCAATTTCAAATGTTTTTCTTTTGAAGTCCCTGCGTAACTTCTTCAAGCCTGTATTTCTTTTCAATGGGTCTGAAGTCTGCCAACTCACCATCTGGCTTTTCATCAGAGCAAGGACACTGACACAAACCTTCACATGTAACTATTAAATCTGGATGCTTTAATTTTTCATAMTCTGTATGAAAGGCCGTGCTGGGACCCAATTTCTTTCAGAGGATTCTAGTTGTCTGTCTTCCAATAGTCCATTATTTTTTAATATACAGCAGAGATCCTAAAATTGAGGCAAATAAAACCCTTATTTCTTTATGAGGTTCTCARCCTCGGGTCTCCTTGTGTCTCTAAATTCATACTTGCAGATTGCCCATTCAAATCCACAGCCAAGTTTCAAACTGGATGTGGTTTTCTACTTCAATACCTTAATTTTATAAAATAATAAATAACTGCTCTATAACACAGGTTCAAAGTGCAGTTATGCACTCCTTTTCTCTCCTCTGCAAACTTTTACTGCAATTTAAAGTTTAAAAGGATTTTTGAACCTGTCAGTTCAAAGGTGGCATAGAAGAATAAACAGAATTCCCAGACTGCAGATATTAACGTCTGCTGAAAAAGAGTGAGAGAAAATTTTACATTTCTCTACAAAAATGCTTGTGCAGGAGAATATAACTGAAGGGGYTGGGGATACAATCCCAACAGGCCAGAATAGAATTTTTTTTGTGTTTAAGGAAGAAGTCCAGTTTTCAAAAGGAAATTACTTTCTAAATGTAGCTTGAAAAAGCTACTATGAAAACCTATAGAAAAAAAAAGGGCTTCTTTACATTCCTTTCTTTAACTCTGAACAAGGAGAGAAAGAGAAGAACCAGCACCTTGTATATACTTATTGTATTAGAAATTCAGTTTAAAATTTTCAAATTATGTTAAAACAGGAAATTCTTTAATCCACAAGATTACCTTTTATCTAATTTATTTGTATAATACCATTTCTGGTCCTTATGTACKACAACTGGGAAAATTTTGAAAACTTGAGAGGCTGATGTTCCTTACATCAAGGGGCGCATTTTTCTCCCCTAAAGAGACACAGGAATCTTAGTTTAGTGGGGAATTTTTGCTTGATTAAGCTTTTTTTTAAAAATTTTTGATCAAATTTATGTAGCACTAACATGTATGCAACTAAAATAACAGATTGCTACATTGCCTCCTAGGCTGTTCAGTTCAGTTTTCTCCTATTTTGACTGACTGAGAAAATTTTTTTAAAAAATAGAGTGCCTTTATACAGAGATGATGAAAAAATACAGTAATAAACATGTTTCTTCTTTAGAGAAAGAGTTGTATATATGTCAGGTCCTGGAAGTGCATTTGTATACAGCCACAATTTCATTTATTGAAAGAAAACAAAACAAAACACCTACCGTATTTTTTGAGCCCAACAATGACACAAACATCAAATATATGGTTTATTTCAGCAATTTAATATTACTCACCTTCCAGCCTTATGCTTCAGGCAGCATTTTGGTAGAAAAGGCCACCAGAAAAAGAGTTATGGAAGGCTTGCCCTGTTTTCAAACAACTTATTCTGGAAATCCTATTAACTTTATTAGGAGACAAGAACTTTTTTACTGGAGGGACTGGAATATTAGAGGGGGAAATCTACATAATTTTTTAAGCCACAGAATGAACATTTCCTGAAACACAATTATATGTACTTTTCTGATAAAATGYTGCAATAGAGGACTAAAGTCTGTTTGCATGTATCTGTACCTGTAAAAAGTTAGAAACACAATTAATTCTCTAATTATTATTAAGCTTATAAATTATTTTACCTGTTTTTTTTTTCTTCTCAGTAACTTAGACTGCAAATATGAGATTGCATCTCATTCTTAAAATACTTCAGGTGCTGTGAAATAATGAAATCACTGCATTACTCAGGATTCACTATTCAGATTTTTATATTTACTTATCAGCAAACTGTTACTTATTTTAGAGGTGTGAAGGAGACAAATTTTAATAATAATATACTGAAAATAAAATATACTAACAATTGTGGTAGTTTTCATAGAAACCTTATGAGCATATTTTACACTCTTCTTATTTTTCTTCATAAAATAAGACTTTACATAGTTCTTTTCCTGCAATAATTCCAAAATAACCCAAATGACCCTTTCCCCATACAATCCAACAAATTACAGGTCAAATTATTACATCAAAGTTTAACAAAATACATTATTTTAAAAATAAAAATCTATACTCACATAATTCTTATTAATGTACACTTAGGTAGCATTTTATGAAACTCAAACATGACTGATTGCTTACATATCTCTGAAGACAAAGCAGATGTTTAGCTGTGGTAAATTATTCCTCTAAGTCCTGATAACCTTCCATTGACTTTCATGGGTAATGCATCAGCCCTTAAAAAAAGTGAAAAGAGAAAAATRTATGGTTCCCACAACAATAACTGCAAGGTTATATGAGAATATTTATTCTGAATATACTTTTAATGAGCAATGGTTCTTTAAGCCTTTCCCTCTCTTCAAAAAGTAAAAGGAAAACAAGCAGGATTTTGTTGTTCTTTTTTTTTTTTAAATTTAGGAATTTAAAAAGTGCCATTTAATCCAGTGTTTAATTGTCAATGTGTTGTCATGATCACAAAAAAATGTTGAGTACTGTGGGTCTGGGCCATTTATTGGGTTTGCAATGCAGAGAGATCCTTATGGATGACACATCTGTACAGAACAAGTGTGAAGAATGTAGCTTTTTGAATGAAAATGTTTGTAAGGATGTAGTTCCTTGTTTTTCTCCTTCCATAATAATTTCTTTTCTGTCAGAAATTTATGAATTCTTTTCACTGAGCAAACCTTCATAGAGATATGTTGTCTGATTATTCTTCCATCTAGGGGAACTATTTCCTTTGGTCTTTTTAATATAGTGTTTCATAAGAGAAATAGTTGGTTTAATTGGGCTTTAGAATATATTTCTTAAAGTTAAACTATTTTCAATTTTATAGTTATTATTTGCACCATGCACATGTTGAGCCCAAACTCTCCATTTCTGGGATGTTTTCTCTTGTTAAGATATTTTCACTGTCTCCTAAGTTCCTACAAACAATAATTAAGTTAGTTCCTTTACTAAARATTCAATGTCTCTTAGCCAATGGTCCATGTTATTTGTTTTAATTAAAACTCTTGGCAATGTTTATTGGAGAAATATACTGTTAAAGCAAAGGGAAAAAAAAATCAGCTGTGGAATAGCAACCCAGCTTGATAAATCTCATTATAAGATTCTCCTGATACTGTAGGAGGGTAAATATGAGTGTGGCAGTCATTTAGCAKTGTTTGTGTTTCAGCTGGGAAATTAAACATATACTAGTGGATTTCTTATTCCTTAGGTGTTCTGTTCAGCTGTAGGAGAACGTCAGTTTAACATGATTTTTCTGCACCCCCCTACACAGCAATCTTCAAATGTGGGGCTCATTTCAGGGTAATCAAATGTAGAGATTTTAAAGAAAACTCAAGCACTTGAGAAACTACAAATACAAAGGGCAACACAACAGCCTGAGGTGGAATAGCACCATCCATAAATTATTGAGATACTTTCCAGGAACAGGACTGGGAATTCACAGCCGAAATCATCATCCCTGATGATGGCTGTGTATCACCATCTCTTTACTCAACATCATCAATAACCATCAGCCTCTAATTTAGCTACTTCTTAATGCTTCCAAATTAATTGGTATTTYATTATTTTTTTAATTTATTTAATAGTTCACAACCACAGGACAAGAATGGAGCTAATACCTGTAAAATAATGGAACTCGCACAAAGGAATGCAAATGATTTCCTACCTTTGGCTCTCTACTGCTCCTGTAGAACAAACTCTTGGAATCTGCCTTACTTTTGAAAGAATGTCTTGAAAAACAATATAAGTTTTCTCAAAAGTACTTTTATAACAGAGATGTACACTGTTTTCCTCAAGCTTTTAATCAGCTAGATATTAAGCCTAAAATATTACACATCTCAGTTTATCAAACAATTTTCATTTTCTTCAAGTAAATATCTAATGAAAAGTATTTCATACCATTCATTCAGGAATAACTTACAGGTGATTTACAAAACATGCAGTTATGAATGCACTTTTTTAATTAAAAGTGTCAAATGATGCCATGCTTAGCAGAATCTGGAATTGGAGAAATACCAATTTTGCACTATAAGGTGGGTGCAAAGGAAAAATGTCATATATTAGTAGGATGTACTATAATTTGTCCATATCATTTTGTATTTTGTCCTGACTGGTAGGAAGTGCACAGATCTTACACTGGGATGTTCAAGACTGAGAATCTAGAGAGTCTTGAGTGACAAGACCTGGGAAACAAAGCATTCCAGGAAAGTTGTTTTGCAACAGAAATCTTAAAATATACTTAAAAATGGAAGATATGCAAGGGACATTAATGATGAGTTTATATATACATGTGTCTTTGGGTTCAAACAAAGGAAATCCTGTCAACTACAGTCCCTTAAAAGTTGTCTTACAGAAAACACATTATTTAAAGTGAGTTCACACAAAATTCTTGAGCACCTCAATTGGAATTGAAAGGGAAAGAACCCACAGAATGTACAGGTGTGAAGTCCTGAGACTAAGCCCACAGGACAGCATGCATTTGGCCTAAAAAGCCCTAGAAGGGCACTCTCAGAGGCTTTCAAAACTAAAGTTCATTTTTTTCAGGTTTGTCTGGTGAGTTGAGTCTTTTGTATCAAAGCACTGCCCAAACATCAGTGTCAAGGGACATAAAGAGTGCTCCCACTGTCTCTCCCTTCTGCTGCTTTCTGTAGGAACTGTTGGTATACAAGTCAACTAAAAACCTGTATCAGTCACCAAAGATCATTAGAAAACTGGTAACTACTGCAAGTCCATCTCACTAAACTAATTTTCCTGAGAAACAGCTTTACAGCAGCCAGGAGGTGACTGCAGGACTTAGTGGCTGTGACGATAACAGCCAGCAAAGTGGATTTGTTTGTAAACACTCACACATTCCAGAGGAGCCAGCAGGGAAAACACACACACATTAACTCCACTTTATCTTAAATCTTACACATATTATGACTGATCTTCAGTTTAATGGCATTTGTGGAATGGTAGGCACGGCTCRGGGTAGCAATAATGCAATAAAATTGCACAATATTCATTTGCTGWCTACAAGAGGGGATCTGTGCAGTGATTCATCTTTGCTCAAGTTACATGAAAACACAACTTTTCATTCCCAAAGCAAAGCAARTGCATCAGAGAGGAAAGCAGCTGCTTGCAAAACAACTCTGCCCTAACACTTCTTTATAATGATGGGAAATTTCAGCTCTTGACACCATTAAGTGAGCAATGTCCCATCATGATGCTTCTGGGTTATTAATGCTGCTGTGAATGAGRAAAAGGCTAACTTCAGGTGTAAAGTGAGATAGTTATCTTTCATAGCTCTGAACAAATATGAATCCAGAGAAGAATCCTTTGTAGGATACAACAGGTGGATATGTCATCTAGATAGATTATTTTTAGTGTGAAGTGACCAAGAGAACTCCCGAAATCAAATCTCTGGCAAATCTTACTATTTAAAACTGAAATTGGCTAAAAGACCCAAACAAACAACCAAAAAACCCCACTAAAACAATCACAAACAAACAAAAAAAATTCCAATTTTTTTCAACAAGCTGTTATTTCCACAGTTTCACATGACTTCTAGTCCTTCAGAGCAGCCAGACTGATCAGCAGATGATTTTTACTAATACTTTAAATAGATCCATATTTTTCAGTGTATTTCCTTGTGCATAGGTTGACTGGAGATGTTCTAAAATTTTCTCAGGAGTGTAGAATGATGTCACACTGGTTTATGAAATCCCTGTGCAAACTGAGTTTCTTCTTTTTTCTTTAATRTGGAAATCATTCCTTAAGCAGAAAGATGAACTTTCAAATTGACATTCAAATGGAATGCTCTGCTTGCACGAGGGTTTTGGAAAGCTTTTTTAAGGAACCACTAGGAAATCATATAATACATCTTCTAATCACTTCCTACATTTGACAGAGATGTGTGGGAGAAAGGTGAGGTGGTGGAATCTTCTCAGATGCTGCTTTTAGGTTAAGTATCATTTGAATGGTAATTACTGGTGCTTAAGGTGGAATATTAATGGCATTCAGGCTATTAAGATAATGTATAACATTATGTGTTATAAATTAATATCACCCAGGCTTGCAAGACCATCAGGAATTGCTGCATTAAGGAAAAACCCACTCACTCAAGAGCTTGCTGGTGACCAATTTATTCCTCTTGCCTTCAATGATAATGTGTTGGAAACAGAAAATATTGCAAGAGAAGCAGTAGAGAAAAGGTTGTGTTTGTAAAAAACCGTGTACTTGAAAGCCAAATAACATTCAATGTCATTTGAAAGATTCTCTTAATCTAATTTCCTCTGTTTCCATACATCAAAAGTAGATTAGAATTTTAAGTTTCATGCTACAATTACTCACAGGGCTTATCTGTAAACGAAATTCAAGAACATGACACGAACATAATGCACTGGCAGAAGACACCGAGACGCAGCTAATCTGCCTCATATCRCACTTCATGTCACTTTCCCCATTCATAAGAGGGACTGCAGTTGCTGGGAGATGCGTTGTGAGCACAGTCATGCTTTCATTGCCATCCTTGACAAGATCTCCCCCACCTCAATGTGAAGCTGTATATTAACTATTATCTTCTCTGTTAGAAGCGAAATAACCCAAAAAAATGCCTGGAAAATATTTCTCTTCACCGCTTTTATCAGAAAGGCATTGACATGCAAATACACAAGGGAGAAAAAAAGACCTCAGGTCTTGCAAGTTCTCAAGTCCTTTGTTATCCACAAAAAYACATTGTGAAAACATGAGTTCAAATGAAAATGGATTTGCTACTCTTGTTTAAACACAAACAGTACCAAATGCATTATAAAGAAAGTTTTCTACAAGCGATTTCACAGAAATCTGAAGACGAGAGCACAGACTGTGATTGCATCCTTGTTTCTGCACACTAAATGGCACATAATAAAAATATCAGGGAGCTGAGTTTTAATATKTTTAGGAATCTTAAGTACCTTACATTTTTTAGAGACTTTCTTTTGTTCACACTCTTGCTTAAGTGTCTCCTGAAATGTTTAACTCCATTTTCTTTAAATGATGCAATCAGAAATTTCTGGAACCAAATGGAGGAAAAAAGTGTTCAAATGATCTCCTTTCCAACAATTCCAGTTTAAGGGGATCCCAACCACTGCAAATATGTTGTTGGTCTCAAGGAAATGGTCTGTTCATATACCATCGAGGAAACATTATTTATGATTTTACAGAAATCTGCCACTACCAGAAATAAAATAAAACCACTAAATAGAAACTCTATTTAGAAGAAAACAAGAATCCAAAATTCATTAATGCAATGTTGTTTCAASAAGCCAGGGGACAGGTTTGATTTCTGTTGCTGCAAGGGTTTAACAGCAGCAAAACCACAGCAGAAATAGCAAATGATACAGATCATACCAATCAATCTATGATTGGTGTTTATGTAATAAACACCAAACGCATAAATCAAACCAAGGTATTTTTATTATATATATATATATATATATATATCATCATGAACTATTCACAGAATACAAATATTTTGTTGAAAAAAAACTAAACTATATCTATTTTTTCATAATTAATATTCACCATCAGTATTGTTACTCAGACACTCAAAGTCTGTTGCTTTCATAAAATATTAAAGTCAGAAAATTGTGTTCTTGGTATCTGGAGAAGTAAAAAAAATCAGAACTTTTTTTTTTTTTTTTTTTTTTCTGAGGAAAATTCAGGTACAGAAGAGAATTGAATTTTAGTCTTACAGCAGCATTCATTTGACTAATCTTATTTACTTGGTAAGGGATTGCTATTCCCAGGAATGTAAAAATCTTCAGGAAGGTTTGAGGGTTTGTTTACTGCATATTGTGTTTGCACCAGGTTTCAGCAAATGAAATTATTAAAAAAATACATCATTACACCACATAAATACACAAATTTCTCCAGTTTACTGTATCAAACTATATATATATATATAAATATATATATATATATATATATATATATATATATATATATATATATATATAATTTCTTTTTATTTGGTACCAGGTCTTCATTCTGGGTTTGTTATGTGTATTTGTAGTACTATAAATAGGTTGTAACAAAAAGTTTTACTTAAATTGAAAAATTGCACTTCTTCCCTTCAAGTCAAATTCACAGTACTTCCTGAGGAAGGAAAATTATTTTTTAAAAAACAGGAAAAAATTGTAAGACAAACATTCAGTGARTTACCTTGCTTCTTCCAAATAGAAGCATATCAATTGGCCTTCCAACAAAACTGAATTCTACCCTGCTTYCTTCAAATCAACAGTATCTACCTCATTCTTTTTGTTCTTGGATTTTGCAACAGGACATTTAAAGGGAATTATTGCTTTGAGGATTGCAACCTCCTCTGTCAAAGTGCCAGGTCAGAGTGTTTAAATAGAAAATAGARGAAATGCAGTAATTGTTCCACCATTAGGTTTAGTTATTGGTTATATGGGACACACARCAGGCATAGATTTCCTCAAAATGCACCGTTCACATTCTTCCCAAATGAGAATTGCTCGAGTGAATTGGAAYATTCTCCTGATTATGGCAGGAAGTTTTCTGATTTCCATTGTCTCTTCTGAGAAAAGAAACCTCATGTCCTATTTTTTGACTGAGGACTACAAACTCAAAGTGCTTGGCATAATGGTTCCKTCCATACAGAAAACAGTATTTTAATTGCCAGGGCACTGAGGCGCTTTGGTTTAGTACAGATGTGTATAATTCATCTTGGCCAGTTCCTCGRTTATTCCCCTGAATTGCCTCTAATTTCCCCGAGTTAATTGTGCAGAGTGTAATGTAAATTTGGTTGTTTTTGTCAGAGCTCACCATGGCTGGAAAGCCTCCAGTGGCTGACAAGTGGGTTTAATGAAGCACCTGACCTTTCACTAAGTCATCTCCAGGCTCGTTAGCTCTCATGTTAATGACAGAGCTGCAGCAGATATTTTGTTATGTGCTCRGGGGCACATGTACACACAGTGCTACACAGGAAAAAACATCTCAGAGATAATCTCACAGAGCATTCCTTAGCTCGGAACTTGCAGAACTGTGCTTTCAAAACAGCCTTAATYTATTGTACAGATTGAGAAAGAGCTGAATTACAGTTTAATTGCTGTATTATTCTCTTTTTTTACCTACAGGACCCAAAGGCATCTATTCATGAAAGTATTTTTATTGTATCCACCCAACTACTGTGTAGGATTCGACATGATAATTCTTTTTCCATATTTTTTATGGTTTAACCCCATTAGGCACCAATGAGGTCACTGACATTGACTATACAATGACTCAATAAGGGTTGACATTATTTGGGCAATATTTGTTGCAATTTATCTGGCTTTTTTCAATGCATTTTTGAGATCACATACTGAGAAAAAGTTCAGTGATTTGCTATGTCCACATCAGACTTTTCAAGATGTTTCAAAATAAGAAGCAGGTAAAAATTTGCTTTCAAATTTGCTTTCCAATATCCACTGGATTCTTTAGCACAGCTGCAGGTTGGCCTCCAAAACACCAAAATTCTGTTGGAATGAAAGAAACATCTACCACTYATTAAATATTTACAAACTACAAAGAGTTTTGGTGCATTTGCAGAAAGACTCAGGTGAATTAAACAGAAACATATAAAATATGTCCTTGTTTCAGTCTCTCCCTAACCCACCTCTGTTCCTCTGCCTGGCTCTGTGGAAGGTAATTGTGCCTTGCTCTTAGAAAGCCCTGGGCTCCTTTGGTTCAGGTAATCTTGGAAGACTCCAGCCTGAGGCAGAGATCAACTCAGAGATCAACTCAGGAAATTCAAGGAATGAACAAAGGGCTCTTATTTCACAAAGTGTTAGTGAGGGAGCATTACCAGCCACATATAATTAGAAATCTGGGTTGTTTTTTTTTTACCTTTCTGGGTTTGATTGCTTTTCTTTTCTGTTCTGTAACATAAAGCAGCAGTTATCAGCAGGCAGGGGATGGGATCTTTAAAACTACATTGTCTTCTTGAAAGGTCTATTAATTTCTTCTTACAAAAGCTATCAGCTTTTGGCTATTTTGTGTTGATTTTCACAATTTTGTTTCCGTTCTCTTATGTCAACTACATTAATTATAAAGCTAACCTAGAAAGCAAGAGGTGATAAAAGGTAGTAAAATCAATTAATCCAAGCAGTTAAAAACCTCCTCTATTAAAAGGCTTTTAGCTACAATATTTCTATAATTTCGAGATGCAACTATGAAAATGTTTGTCCAGATTTGATTTTTCCCTGAAAACTTACAGAAAGAGGAATTTACATCACAGACAAAATGCCAGCCTTACTTGAATGTATGTTGCATTCTTTCTAAAGTAAAAACTAATTGCACATAAATTTTAAATATACTCTAATTTGAGACAACTTTAAATCAAAATTTTAAATATACATTGTACTGAGCAAGATAGTATGACACAGATAAAATATGACTACTTGTTTTCTTTGTAGTTTCAAATACACTCTCTGAGACAAGAAAAATTCCTCATTAAATATGACCAAAACTAATTTGATTCAGTTATTTTCAAAATCAGGAGAACCAAGTATTTATGTGTGACCATCCAGAACTTGCCTTGGGAAACCAAATGTCTTTAACTGAGAGAAGGGGAAAATTCTTTAATGAACAAACACAAGAAAATCTACTAAATTAAGAAACAAAACCATAAAAAAAAAAAAAAAAAACCATGTGCTCATTACAAAATGACAATCTGGGGAAAGAAGAACTTTATTGGTAGCTCTGGAAAAACAAAACCAAAACCAATAAAAAAAAAAAAAAAAAAAAAAAAAAAAACCACCAAAACAAAAAACCAAAAAAACCAGTATTAGAATGACAGTTTTCAAAATTATCACCGTGGTCAATATTAGTTTCAAAATTGTTCCTAAAATATCTCATTGTTAAATAAAGAACAACCTGTCTTTTCATATTTTTATTTATTCATTTACATTTGGCTATAAATGACATGATCATAGTGAAATTATCAAAGTAAGAAAGTATTTAACACAAATCATGGAGATTTTAACTTTCATTTGAGAATTTCACTTTCTAGGGAGCGTCAGGTAAAAAAAAAAATCATAAATATATCAGTCGATGGTCACATTTTGAAATAGAAAAAAAATGAATGGTGTGATCCTGATAAATGAGAAAAGCCTGCACCAATATTTCACAATTTGTCAGGCCATTATTGTCATTGACAAATGAAGGCTTCAGTATATATTGTTCTTCAGAGGTAAACTCTGYGTAACAGGTAGTTTTCCTCCTGATATGACAAATATTAAAATGTCCAGTGAGCATCATGGTATTTCTCAGTCTTCCTAAGCTGATTATGTCAGAAATTACATGGACAGAAGGTCCTTAAATAGAAACAACAGGAACAGCCACCTCTGAGCAGGATCCAGACCTCAGGCTCGCACTTGGCTGTGACATCAGCCTGCTCCAGGACTGAGCAGCTCACCCTCATTCCTTCTTTTGTCGCTGTGTAATTGTTGTCTATTTTATTGTAAAACTTCTTTGGCCTAGAGAGTCTCTAATGGCATTTCCACACCACTGAAATCAGAACAGTAAGTTCTGTCCAATACTGAAACGCATCTGACACCTCAGAAAATACATAATTCATTTATATAATTTGCTGAATCACTAAATCCAAATGGAAACTACAAATTAACCACAATTGTTTTTCCCAGATACATGCCATCATCCTTGAAGAATGTATATGATGCATGCCCACAATGGCATTCTAAAAAATTATTTTTATTTCACTAGTTCTTAACAAACTTTTAAACTTGATTTATTACATAAGCATGTAATATGCTGTTTACAGAAGTAATATATTCCCTACTAAATTTGGTTAAACACCTTTTGAGTATAATAGAAACTGAAGGAACATGGCACTTTGTAATTATTCACCCCCTCTTCTAGCCTGAAACCTGGAATATCCTTAGCAAGTCTCCCTGATTATATCTGTTCTGCTGGGAGAGAACTAACATGGTGAAATGGAAGTTTTTGAAGTCTGTCTTATTTTTTATGATGTTGCCTGAAYCAGGCATACAAATTTTACGTCTATAATAGTAATCAGATTTAAACCCAGCAAAATAYAGTGTGTGTATATATATAAACCCTAAGAGGTTGAAAAACCCATATAATTTATACATTTACACACACAYATAAATATAAATAAAACATAMGAGTGGTAAGCAGACGATTAATTTACATTTTCCTCTCTTAACCATAGGGCTGCTCGTCTCACAAATCATATTTCTGTGGGAAATGAAAGGTGCAGTGCTGCCAGCGTTTTGTAAGAAATAATGACACACTTTGCTACCTGTAAGTGCTGACTGAGTGCTGTGCTTTTCCTCCCCAAGGTGACTGTAACACAGATTGATGGAAGATTCGGTCGCACTGCAAAGGTTAAAGATGCAGACCTGGAGCCAGGAGGCAGCCCTGACACTGATGGAATACAGCACAATGAGAGTGCCCACATTATTGTCCCATCCTCTGATAACCAGTGTAATATGAAAACTGACTAGAGGAGAACAGAGCAAATTAAATCCATTAATCAAGCATATCTGCGCTAAACAGTTGCTCTGAAGAGATGAGCAAATGAAAAATTTACTGTTTGTTTCTACGCTTGCTGCCGCCGGAGAAAAATTAATTATAAGGCTGTGGCTCAGCTATTAGTTAAGTTTTTTCTTAGGAAAACTATTTATTGCTTTGTCAAAGAACAAATGAACCTCATTAGTGAGATTAGTTTCAGCTGATCATTTTGCATTAGGACAGTCTAATAATATATCCTTTAAAGATACATTGAAGGAAATAACTTCAAAGAAACAAAACCCATTTTGTTGTGTTAGACTTAAATAAGAAATATGTTATTTTTCACTCAGCTAAAAGTTAGCTTAATTTTCTTCACATTGCCCTGGTAAAGTGGTGATTCAGTTGCCTGTCTGTCAGGTATTCTCAACAGCGTCTCTCAATACACTCACCAAAATCCCTTCTTGAAAYGTGTTGTCTAAAATCTATCCAGTTCTTGAAACAAAATAAAAACTCCAGATAGAGATTGGAAGGGTTCTTGGAAGGGTGTATATGAGTTTTTAATAAAACGAAATGGCAGTCCTTTTGAAACTCAAAGAAATTCACCCAAAGGTTTCTATGTATAAAATGAAGCAAGATATAAGGAAGCTCTCTAATCTACAGAGCAAAGAGTTCATTCTGCTGGAAACTTTTGAAAGTAGTCCGTTCCGTTTTGGAAAGAGGAGAAGCCAGCTCTCCACAAAGAAAGAAGCTTTCAAGGGAAATTATTACCTACAGAAGGTCAGAGAAGTTATGCATCTACCAGCGGAAGTGGACGAGGGTTTGAAGCACAGCATTTTTGCCAAAGTTTCTAATAAAATTTTCAAAAAGRAAAGTCTTCACAGAGAAAGCCTCTGGCTTTCAATGGGCTCTCCTGCAGTGCTGGGCTCCTCATGAGGTAAATGCCTCCACTGGGGAATGGAGCTGAACTCATGAAGATAAAACAGGCAGATAGCTCACAATAATTAACTTGTCACTACTCAATTGACCTGATTCCCACTGGAAGTCTGGAGGCAAAGAAGCAGCTGTCAGACATCACAGCTAAGGAAGGCTGCTTCCATTGTTTTTAGGTCTCGTGAGTATGAGCCTTGATGGGCAAATCTACAGGAAGAACTTACAAAGCTCTTGGTACATTTGAGAATTTTTTATTTTCCCCCTAGGGAAGTATGTCTCACGCTGCAATAACAATCTGCTATTATTTTTCACATTTCAACACTGATATTGTGTATTTTGCTCCCCRAAAATTCATTTTCAAAACCTTGAATAAATCTATATTTTGCCTGTGTCCTCTGCTGGAACTGGATAAATAAGATGTTWCCAAGGGGATGGAGAAGAAGGAGTTATTACAGCACACAGAAACACAGATAGGCCAAACTCCACGGACTTGATTTTCTTGGACAACCAACTTAGAGTTGCTACTTCCCATTATCAGTCATCCACAGAGCAGCAGAACACTAACACTGAAAAAATATTTAATAATGAAATTTTGTTTGACTATGAATGGATTCCTTCACAGTTCAACACCAAACTGCACCCAAAACCAAGCACCCCTCCAAAAAAAGACCCGTTGACAGATTAAAAGACTTCATTTTAAATATAGTTTTTTTAACTATTAAAAACCATCTGGAGCAGAACAGAAAGTGTGACCCAGTGTTTCYACTACCTTCTGCTGAAGTGGTTTAGCTGGATTTTTCTTTCCAGAGTAAAATGCAGTTGACATTAACCAACAAAAGCATCTGCAAACAGATCYCTGGTAGTGACTCTTGAAACTTAACTTCAATTGTAAAAATGCTTTTTGTGGAATAGGGGCTGATGATTCCTGGGGGTGATGTTCAAACCAAGAAGATTGAACTGCAGACCTCAAACCCATTTTGCAGGTGCAGGCATTCCTGCRGTTTAAACAAGATTTGTCTGTACATTGTTTTAACTCCCATTTAACTCCATTTTGATAACAAATCCATCCAGCCTTCAGCTGTTTTAGCAGGAAGGAATTAATTCAATAGAGTCTCACCCAGTGTTCCAGCACTCTCCTTTCCTAACCCACCTCCATGGAAGGTGTCCAGAGGTTATCTTTAACCACATTTCTCTTCTGGGTGCATGACAGGATAAAATCATTGACATTATGTCCTTAGCAGGAGATGACTGCATTAGCCTGCGCTCCCCACGGTGCCATTTGACAGATTGAAGTGTGAATGGTGATATCTGGGAGGTAATGTGTCACGGCCATAAAGACCCATGATTCAAAACCTCCCTCCTTGTTTCTACCACTGTTGGGGCCCTCAGACAGCCTTAGCAAGAATTCCAGTCATCCTTCATGGAAACGGCACTTTAAAGGTTATCCTGAGGTTTTTTTTCTTTTGCTGCAGTAAATCTTCTGTGAATAACAGGCAACTGGCCACCATAAAAAGACATTATTTTCTGCAGTCTGTATGGTCTCTGATGAGTCTGGCCTACAGCAGCATTCGTGATTTTAAATGATAAAAGCAGCTTCCACTTTCTGCAGGAAGAAGGTGTGGTATAGATGATACAAGCAGAGATGGCACTTAATAAAAATACCTGAAATATCTATTACYGTGAGGGAGGTTTGCAAGTCAAGGGAGGTGACCACAGAAACATAATTATGGCAATGGTAAGCATTTGTGAAACAATAATTTGGACTAGTGATGCTTACCCATAAATGATAAAAAGCATGTTTGGGTTTCCTTCTCAAAGATATGGAAAGTGTGTGTGTCTAAGTAAATGAACTAGAAAATGGGTAGTGGATGTTATTATAGCTACAGCATTTTATAGAGCTGAATAGCAGCAAATGATRGATTCACAGAACATGTATTAATAAAACAGAAATAACAAGTTATTTACTCAGAAGTCATATTGGAAGTAAGAGATTCATGAAAAATTGAGAACCCTCAAGCCTAGGGTATTTGAGTTTTGAAGAATCACAATAGATTACTGAAATAGCTTAAGGTTTCTTTAAAATGAGCTTGAAAAAGACAAATTTCAAATTAACTTTCCACTGACAGCACTGTTTGTGATGTGAAAAGTTCGAGTTGGTAGACTGAAATAGGCAAATCTTGAAAGTTGTATCATTTTAGAAGGTAACTGTTTCTCTTTTTTGGGGGAGGTGGGGGTGGGATGAAGTATTTTCTTCTGTTATTTTTCACATGAAGTGTTTTAAAAATTCTTTATTTTTCAAAACAGTAAGCAGAGAAATTTGTGGGGGGGGGGAGGGGGAGGATGGACAAAAATATTTGATTTTTTTTTGGCTGGATTTACAGAGTAACAACATAATAGATTAGCCTTTGGTCTCACTGGAATGTTTGAATTTTGTCACCTGCCTTACCAAAATAATATGTTGTCATCTAATTTCAGAAAATTTTGTTGACAAAAACTCTATTTACAGGTTTGTTGACTAGAAACTCAAGTGTTTATTTTAGATTTCTTCAAGATGCAATTTGTTCTAGTACAAGACTTCTGTTGAGGATTTCTTCATAGATATGTAATGGGTTTGACTAATTGCTAGACACGRGGACTTCAAAAAATCAGTTATGACTGAATTTCTGAGATTATAATCTGACAAATGTGCTGGTATCAGCATTTCATCAAAAAGCTCAAGTAACACCTGGAAGCACAATCCATCTGAATTCAGAGATGTACCTTGTGGCAGCTCCACCACTCTCTCCCCAAATATGCAAACCTAGTCAGTCTTGAAAGATTTTAGCTCTCATTAATCAGCTAGAGGAGAAAAAGGTAAAATACTTCAGGAAGGTCTCTGGAGACTTCATCTTCCCCTAACTAGGAGGAGATTTTATTGCAGAGGGCAGAGCCGTGTCCCTGGACACACTYCTGGCACGGCTGCAGGCATCTCCACAGACACAGTCACAAGGTTTCTCCTCTTTCTGCTCTCAGAGCTGTCAAGAAACCCTGTGAGACACAGGCTTTGGTCACATTAACTGAATTAATAACCTTAAACTGCAAACACATCTCAAGCRCTCACAAACTCTCACTCCAAAGAAGACCAAGTTCAAGCTTCTCCCCAAGTCAAGACATTTTACCACTAAACTGTTCTTTCTTTGTTGCAAACTAAATTTTCTGACTTCAGGATTCATTGAATTTTCTTCCTCCAGAAGCAGCTGATTCCTGATGGTGCTGAACTACAGTATTTCTTACCTTATTAAACTCATCTATCTCAGCAAAAACCTGGATTCCTTTCAGGAATCAACCATTTATTAATAATCTTCTCTTTCACATAAATAGTTTGCTTYAATAATGTATTTAATTCCAGCTTTGACCCAGTGGAGGCATTTTGCCTTGCAGTGTTAAACCTAAGAGCAGAGAAACATTAAATAATACAAAAAACAAACATTAGTTTATTGGATCTCATCAATTATTCTATTCTAGTTTGTTCAACAATTTGAGACAGTTTTTATTTAAGATTTAAATAGATTTAAATCTATTATTACCTTAATAATATAAGGAACTGCTTTTCATACATACAAAATATATAAAGAAGAATAATGCTAATATATGCTAATGTTAATGCATGTTAATCTCTAATATTACAAAATAAAAAATGCAACTAATATTATCAAATGTATGATAATTTCAAAGACTGTTTGAAGATCCAAATTYTCCAGCTACTAAACCAAAATCAAAATCAAGACATATGTCAAAAAGGTTTTTCTTAAATAGATTCATTATGTCCAAAGTAAACAGATAAAAAGAGGTAAACAAAACTAGTTTTGTTTTGTTTTGGTTTTAGTTTTCTTTTTCCATAGAACTACATATTGGACAGTAGGAATTCTTTATTAAATGAGAAAGGGATAGAATTCAAAAAGCTAAATAATTTGTTTTTCATTATCCAACCATCAATATTTGTTACACTTTAAAGACTTTCTCATAGAAACAAAAGCTTTGTTCTCTGGTYAAGCTAAATTATAAAGGACAGGAATTTGATGGCAGYTGTTCCCATGTGGACTGATTCCACAGATTYTAGTGAGATAGAATAGCAACAGGAATGACTAGAGAGTTAGAGTTTAAACCAGCTTCTCATGAGGATTTACACTGAAGAAGCTTAAATCAAGATGTGGACACTGATGATTTGCTAAAAAACAAAATCAGACAAACAAAACTCAACCAGACTAAGCCAAACCAACCAACAAAATAAAACCAGAAAATTAGTAAAAGGAAGGTGGTTTTTTTAGAGCTATTTTTTTGCAATTTATGTTCTCTTTCAGAATCTTCAAAATAAATCTGATTCTGCAGATTCTTCTGATCACAAGGCCCAATTCTGCAATCTCTACTTATGTATTGATAACTTATTAAATATATTTAATTTAACAAAAGTATTAAAATTAAATGTAAGCAAAAGGCAGATGTTTGGGTGCTAAATTCCATATTCCAGAMAAGTCTCAGTTATACTTGCTTCTCCTATCCATCACTTATCACCTATTCATATTTCAAAGTTGTTTTGCTCTGTATTAAAATTGAGTGAATTTGCAWCAAAATAAAAATAATTTTACCCATGTCTCCAAGATGGATGGAAGCAGAAGCTCAACATTTGCAAAACTTGTGCAGGTGCCTACCTACAAGTATGAGCTTTTTGTCTGAAAATTTTAATCACAGGATATATTTCTTTGCTGTAACATGTAATAAAATAAATGAGATTGTGAAAACCAGAAACTATTTCATTTTYACCTGGTTAAATTTTTAGACAGGTAAAATTAAGATAAATGTTCCCCAGGTCAGGCTTCTCATTTTGACATTTTTATTACAAATAATATAAATTATAAGTCCTCCCTCAAATCTGAAGGAAAGAGGGATCACAGAAGGTTTTACAAATTTATGATCATCATGGCTTCTTTTCTTTGTATTTGCAAGACAGATGTTTCAAAGAATGTTTTTTTGGGTTGTTTTTTTTGTTTTTTTTTGTTTTTTTTTTTCCCCTGGAGATAAAGATCCTCTCTTTCCCCACAGAAATTCTAATTCTTTTTCAAAGCCCACCACCCAGAACACCCAATCAACTGGATGTTATTCCATAGGCAACTCTCAGCCTYATACTAGTGCACACTAAATTAGCAGTTATTCCCAATTTTGACAGCTTTTACACATTTATTTTTATCATCTGCCCTGTTTTAAACACCACATTGTGTCACCTRTTGGATTATGGTGCTATAGTTGGTTTAGGTGCAGTGTGGACAGTGCACATTTTTCTGCTGTGTTCATCTCCTTATTCAAAACACTCAACATCTTTATTAAAAAACACCACATTATAAGCACAGGAGAGGCCACTGAAAACTGATTATCCCTGCAAAAAGGGACCTGCAGGGTTTGAGGGGACCCACAGGGAAATTAAGGGAGAAAAATTACAGTATGTTGTTCCTTGCACAGGTGAATATTGCAAAGCCCTGCAGGAACTCTAGAAAAGTGAATGCTGAGAAGTAATGGATCATAAACAAATGRTGTTTTGATATGGGAATTAGGATTTGCTTCCTCTCCCCACATTTTTTTTACCTCCTATGGAAAAACACCTTTGGAAAAAAAAAGATGAAATGTTCAAATAAAGGTGTGAAATAGAAACTCTAAAATACTTGATTAAAAGTTCTTTGAAATAA
>NW_026623628.1:538771-558386 GCF_030028575.1 Malurus melanocephalus
AAAAAAAAACCCACAGAGACTTTTATCCTTTCATTAATGTACTATTAATGATTTTGGCTGATAAAACTGTACAGTAATGCAATTCAAATTTCAGGAATTAAATACAATAACAATTTGAAATTACACTGCACAATCCTATAATAAAATACTTGCAAACAAGTCCCCACTTTTGGGAGCAGTCATACATCACGTTCASCTTTGTCCTTTTACCATCTGATGCATCCTTGGAGAAAACAAACCAAACCACCCAGAAATGCCAATATTTTGTCTTTGTTAACTGTAAAGGATTTACCTGGAATATGTAAATGCCTTTCTGGATCATTTCAGGAATAGAGACCTAACAAATATAAGTATTTATCCAGACCTTGGGACCTGTTTAGAATTCTGTAAGACTTTTCAACAAACTCACAGCAGYAAGAAAGGAGGTGAGACTATAACCTGCACACAAGAAATAAGAGAAATTTGGCAGCAGCTTCCAAAGTTGTCACAATTGGTTAGACACAAGTAAAGGAGAAATATTATGTACATAAATAACTTATTATTGTAAGAAACCATTTTTGTGTGAAGCAAACAAGCAGTGACCCCAGAATTCATGTAAAATGAAGGAATGTCACATAAACTTCTGCTGGGCACAAYAAAAACAGTGACAAAACAACAAAAAAAAGTGTTGAAAAAAATCCCTTGTCAGGGAATACTTGAGGGATAATCAGGAACAACAGGAACTTTTGCTCAAACTGCTTATTCTTTGAAATAGCAAGGAATTTCATATCAATCCCCAAAACCTGACTGTATCTGACAGCATCCACTGAGTGGTCTTTAGACTGAGTCCACGGTGGAAATGGCTGGTTGTGCCACCCCTTTTCCTGCAGCATCTGGTGTGCAGAATTATGATTTTGATATCACCTAGAACTCCGTGTGTAAGTTGGATGTCAATAAAGGTAAATTTTGTTTTGTTGCTGATGTTGGACCTGATATCCTGCCCTCAAAACTTGGTATTCACTGAATCATCTGTAGCTAGCAACACAAATGAGAATATTGTTTCTAGCTCACACCAACAAAAGTTGAGTCTTTATCTGYAGTTTTTAATTCACAGATAGAGATGAAAAATATTGTGAATTTAATGAGGCAGATGATGAAAAAAAAAACCCCAGCACTGCACCAATGCTGATTTTCACTGGATGTTTTACTGCAATCTTTACCTCTTACATTTCTAACTTTTCAAACAAATTCAGCTAGTGCTTCACTTTGGATGCCAGTTGGATTTTGACAGGTAAAAGATGCCATACTGTCCATCTACTGTGAATAACTCTAAGACCTTCTTGGTCCAAATATTATTTCTACAACTGCAGTTGTTTAAAGAACCTAGTTTTCATTAGAAATGTGCAAAYATTTATGTAATGCTCATTAATGCTGGAAGGCAGCTGTGACTGCCTCAGCTCTGATTCASGTTGAGTCACTGCACCTTCTCATGGTTTCAAAGTCAAAACCTCCCAGTCTAGATGTGAGAGGTATTTAATCTTCAAACAAGACTCAGAACAGCCTGTCTCTCTTCTGTCTTCATCAGCTTGGTGGCATCAGGCTCTTCCTCAACATTAACAGTGTCTCCTGAGTGAATCTCTGAGAACTGAAATTAAAATATCCCTACTTGGGCTGGTGACAAAGAACACAAAGTTTAGGCCACAGCACGTTGCTTTGTTGGTGTCATTTATTTTGGATGAGACAAAAAAGGGCAGGGTGAAGTGATTTTTCTGAATAACATTGTGTAGAATYGTGCCAAGGGTGTAAGAGCTTTGGTCTGGGTCCTGACACTGAAGAACTCTTCTGTACTGCAAATTTTTGACCATTTTAGCCCAAAGTAAAAAATTACCTGCAAGGAATTTGATCTTCTGCTGAGATTATTTTATAGAAGATATGTTTTAACATAAAGGAGCATTTTCCTCCTAAGCACTTTGAATGAGCATAATTTCAAAACTTTCTGAACATTTCTTCTAATCCTGACTGATGCCTTTGGTGACTTCTTTTTTTCCTCTGGTAAAAAAGGAGGAATATCTAAATATTTGAAAGTCAATATGTTTTCCTATTCTTAATCAACTCAGAAACTTCTGATAGCTTTGCTTTCTATTGTTTTCTAAAATTAATTCTATTTTTCAAATGAATTAATAGATACTTAAAGAGAATATGATTTTGACGTGAAATAAAAAAGAGATTTCACACAGTAGCAGTTTTAGAAGTGAACTCCCTTAATTCCCCTGCTTTTGCCAGGAAAACCACTCCCCACACAGAAATGTGTGAGGATGTCCTCCAGGTCCCATGCTGGATTCTCCTCAGTCTCTGCATCCTATTTCTTATTTTTACCTCCCAAACAACCCAATTATTACACCACCACTCCAGCCTGATTTGAAATTGCTTTAATAATGTGAGATCCACAACAATTCTTTCCCAGAAGCTGCCACAAAAAGCAAGGATTGCTCAAAGAGAAAACAGATAAAACCAGTTCCCAAACATGTGCCAGCATGTAACACTGGCRCAAGGTTAAGTTTTGTGTAAATAAAGTTCCACTTCTATATTATGGAAATTTTGAGATTTATCAAGAAAGTCCAAGTAACAATGTGACTTTAAAAATCTTAATTTTGCCAGACCAAACTGCTTATCTGTTTTGAAACACATTTTTTTTGCAATCAGTGTAAAGAAGAAATAAAATAACTTTTTTTTTTTTTTTGCATAGATATTTTATAAATTTAATATTGAAAACTGAAAGAAAAGTAGGAGTCTGTCAGGTGAGGCAACAAAGCCTTCAAACTTTTGGRTTTAAAAACCTTTATAAAAAGTTAGATAATCACTCATTTCCTAAACCACAGAGGTTTGGGTTTTTTTCCATTCTGTAATGGAAAAAAAAAAATGAAGCTAATCAGGGGTGAAAAACTACATATATCTTCCCTCTTGTCTTTCATTTTCTTCTATGTTTTATTCTCACACATACACATCCTTAGATTTATATAAAATCTTGGAGATCTGCAATGCTGAGGTACAAATCATGTGGGTAGAAGTGAAATATTCTCCCTTCTCATCTAGCTAACAAACCAACTTGYTAAGCTTCATTTTTGGAATGTATGAAGAGGAAGAAGAGACTTACTGTCACTGTGGCTTAAAAGGCACATTTTTAACTAAAACTTCTTTGCAGCTCACGTATGGGCTGCCATTCAAAATTCCAGTGTGTATAACTGTTTATGATGATCTATTTTTCTGCAATATAAAGACTAGAATTTTAATACTTTTAGACATAATATTGCTTGTGTAAAGAGAATATAGATGCTCAGTATTACCTTAAATTCTGTTCTTTGCCAAGCTTTTTTTTTATTATTTTTTAAAAGAATTAACTAGGATTTGGTCATCCTATTTGACCATAAGAAACATCAATGATAATCCAACAAGCAAAATCCAAAGTTGGCATATGTAAAATCCTTTACATACAAAAAGGACATAGAATTATTATTATGAAATTTCTGWGAAAACATGAATTTATAGTCCCAGAATATTGCAAACAGTGTTTGAAGTAGAATCTTTAAATTAAACCTACCAGAAAATGAGGCTGCTTTACCCAAGACTTTCTCCCTCAGCTTTCTGCTGTTCTTWTTCAACCTCAGATTCAAACATTTAGCTGCTGGCAATGTTTAAGCTCTAAAAGCTTTCTACAAGAAGTCCTATTTCTGACAAAGAAATGTTTTGATGGCTGAATGATATTTWAGTGACAGGCCTTGACAGCTCCTCAAACTATATCTGAAAGAGATATAGATTGCACTTCAATCCAGGTGCTTGCCCTGGTTCTCTTGCATGAAGCCACACAACTTCCCAGAGAAGAAAGAACAAAAATATTCCCAGAAGAGAAAGAAGAGAAATGTTTGGGAGAGGGAGGCTGGTTGGTCTGTTCTTAATTTTTTCTTCTCTTTAACATTTTAAGAGATAAATAAGCTTCTAACATCATCAAGCACAAACTTCTTCAATGCTGTGCCTTCACACAAATTTCTTTTCAATAAAACAATTTGAAAATAAGCACTGTTTAGTAGATTAACAATTTTGGAAGATACATGTGAAAAGTCATGGTGGAAAACAAACTTTGACAGYAAAGTTTAGCAATGTTGTTCTGAAATCTTTTGTGTTCTTCAACAWGAACATTAGTCAGTCATATTTAATGTAAAAGGTGTATAATTTCATGTTTTGTGCTGTGTGTTGAGCACAATGGTCATATTTCTGAGAGGGGTGAATGKTGAGGAAAGGGACAAGGGGGGGAGAAACAATGTGGTGGACCCTGAAAAGCAACACCACGCCAAGGGAAAAGAGAACAAGTTCATGAAAAGGGGAACACCACAATGAATTAATAATGAATCACTTAATTACAGCCATCCCTGGGTCAGACAGTCCCTGAGCTGCAACGTGGTGGAGACTGGGACATAATTCTGGGATGTATCAATGTCCCTGCTCTTTTTTTTCTCTGGTCCATAGGCAGCCTATGCTGGCCATCCTCCAGGAGAGGATGCAGGACTAACTGGATTCCTACAACTGATAACAACATTATAGCTCAAAAACATTCCTATTCATGGCCATATTTATTTCATTTCATATTTATTTCATAGATATAGTTAGGCTTTTACTGAATGTTATCCCATTTGTTTTAGAACCACTAATGGAGTATATCTTGTTCATTTTTTGTGCAGTTTTATTCCCTTAAAACCTGCTTCAGGAAAGGAAARGTAGGCAAAACCTGGCAGACTGCAAACCTGGAGTAATATAAAGAACAAAGCCTTCCAGTTCCAAAAAAAATTCTCAGAAGTAAAACAAAAAACCTGATCAATGTCACAAAGCACTGGAGCTTTCTCCCTTAATCTATATCTGGATAAAGCAATAAAAAATACTTCCTGTCAGAACCGCTGTTCGAATTCTGTGGATATTATTCTTTAAAATAAAAAAAAAATTAAATAACTTTTAGACAGCAGAGATTTGGATAACAATCCACACAAATGTTCTTCATATACTTGTGAAGTACAATTGCATAGGCCTGGAACGATATTTGCAGTAACTATGTTTTTGTGTGTTTTATGGGTTACATGGATGAAAAATAAGGCTTGTCATGAAGTCATAGAATTTCCCAAGCTGGAAGGGACCCAAAAGTGTCATCGAGTGCAACTCCTGGTCTTGCACAGGACACCCCAAGAGTCACACCATGTGCCCGAGAGCATTGTCCAAACACTCCTTGAACTCTGTCAGGTTTCGTGTTGTGACCACTACACAGGGGGAGCCTCTTCCAGTGCCCAATCATCTTCTGTGGGAAGAACCTTTTCCTGATATCCAACCCAAACCTGCCTTGACTCAGCTTCAGGCCATTCCCTCAACTCTGGTCACTGTCACCAGAGTGAAGAGATCAGTGCCAGCCCCTCCTCTTCCTCTCATGAGGATCCTGAAGCCACTATGAGGTCTCCCCTCAGTCTCCTTCAGGCTGAACAAAGTGACCTCAGCCACTCCTCACACAGCTTCCCCTCCTGATCCCATTACCATCCTCTTGGTCCTCCTTTGGACACTCTGTAACACCTTAATATCCTTATCATTTGTATCCCTGTCACATCTTTCAGAGTATTATCAATAATACAATTTCTATATGTGCACTCCGTACTTAATTTTAAACATTTAGATATAAACACTTAATTTTATCATTCTAATAGCTTGTTTAATGGGTCAGCAGCACCCTCGATAATATTTCCCAGTAAAAGTGAGTTCCAAAGTTATGCCTAGCCCAGTAGCCCATATTTTGARTGTGGCCAGCAGAGGATGCCTGGAGAAGCACTCAAGGACAGAGTATTCAAATTCTCCTGAATTCTGTTGCAGCTGTTTGCTGTTTTATGGATTTTCTGGCATAGATTAGATATTGAATATCACTATCTAACCTTTATTAATGCCCTTGTGCTTAAAATAGTTATATTTAATAGCTCTTGYTTTTTATTTCATCAATGTTTGTGATCATTTTAGAACTGGTCTAATGCCACAACATCCTGTGGCAACATGATTCACTCTTTAGCTACCTATGCTCTGAATAAGCATCTACTTTGCTCCAGTTAACAATCACTCCCACCTTTTTATGAGAAATATTCTTCATTTCCTTTGTCACAGTCTTGATTTTACAGTCTTGTATCATATTCCCCCTTCAGTGCTCTCTCTCTCATTCTGAAGAGCCCTTGTCTATAAAATTATTCCTCATACAGAAACCATTCCACAACTCTGTTGATTTCCCTTCTATCTTTTCTGGTTCTGCTATTCCACTTTCAGATAAATGATCTTGACAGCAAAAGATAATCTTATGGATAAAGCATTARAGTGTGGTCCTGGAAAAAGGAATTATATTTCTGCCTGTGTCACAGATCTAATGCATTATTCAGTCTTCTTGTCTGCTTAATTTTGAGTAACCATTCACCGCTAAGTGAAAATATTCTTCAGYAGCACAGAACATTTCTGCTTCCAGAGTGTTGAATATAACCACTACAGCATATTTTGATATGAAATTATTGCTTAAATAGCACTATGGCATGAGTTTAATTTGGGTATTTTTCAAACTAATTTTGAACGTCACACATTTAGGACAGACCCCAAAGGAGTCTCAGAGACAATGCAGTACTTTCAGARGGAGCTCTGCTTCAGTGTCTGTGCCTCTCATTTTGAACAGCAGATTTTCAGAAGCTGTTTTTGAGTGATAAGTGCCTCCTATAGTTGAGTAAACTTGTGATGAAAATCCAATATTCTGTTTATGTAAGTTAAAAGAGATCAATCTCCCATTTAGCTCATATACACCTGGATATTAAAAAGGAGCAAAAAAACAGAAGATCAAACAAACAGTTCTCTATTTCCCCACTGCAGCTGAACTCCAAGTCTCATATTWAAACATTACTTTCCAATCAGTGGATAATATCTCAGAATCTCTGCCTTGACACAGGCTCTTAGGCTTCTCAGCTGGAGTCCAACAAGCCCTAAGGCTTTGCCCACACTCACAGCTCCAAACTTAATTTATGTGCAAAAAGAGACTAAGGAAAATGGTCTGTAGGAGTCAAAAACTTTTTACGAGGGATTTGCCATATTTTCCAATGCACAATGTTTGGTGTCATTAGTAAAGGCCATATTTTCTATTTTATTTCATTAGTGTTATTAAAATTGCCATATTTTCCAACAAACAATGCTTGGTGTGGCTCATAAAGGCAAGGAAACACTGTAAAGCTCATCTCTCTCTCTTCTTTAGGCATTTATTCATGTGGATTTTTGAATATGCTGTGGCATAATATCAGAACATGTCCTAAGTATTTAACATCTACTTATTTGATTAGGAAAAATCTCTTAATCACTAGAAAAAATATAATTAAAATTAATTTATATACATTATTGTGTTCAGTTAGTTTGTCTGTGAATATATGAATTGAGAGTTTGGTTTGTTTCACTGAAGGCACAGAAATTGCTTTCAGGACTCCATGCAAACCAGCAGATTGAGCCAGAGGTCCCACGGTTGGGTTGGGTCCATCATTTGCAGAGGATAGGACAACAAAACAGGAATTCCTTTGGCATGAAATGCTTTCCTGGGTCACTGCAATGAGGCAGACTATCTTTCCCAGCAGGTTACCACAAAATACTCCAGGTACTTCTTTTTTGGGGGGAGGAAAGGCACAGCCAGGCTTTTCCCCCAGTATGATCAAGTCAGCTCCATCCATGGCAGCAGTGCTGCTGAAGCTTCAAGAACTCTCAGTATCTTGGGCATCAGATCATGGTGACAAGAGAGGAAAGAGAAGCTGGATATTAACATATTCAAAGGATGACTGTTCTCCTCACAAACTCACTCCAATCTCACAGCAGAGTGCAATAGTTCCACCATTCTGTTTTCCTGGCTCACATTTAATTTGATTTTCCACTTAGGAAGTGAATGCACTTAATTGATCCATGTAAGCTCATCTCAGTGGAAGAAGTGAAGTCAGATTCAAAATTCATCAGGGAAAAGTTAATGATATTAATAGACAAAAGCATCTCCCAGACATGGCCCAATAAGTTTTTATCTCATTTWAAAAATAAAGATACTGAAGTAAGGATTATTTGAGGGAAGGAATAAATAAATAAACAACTGTGGGTGATTTACTACAGGACTATTGAAAATAGAATTTAAAAAGTGCTTTGATATAGTCTTAGATGAGGTAAAATCTTGTGATGTAACACACATTGCAAACAATCTACACTAAGAGAAGGATGTTGGTATCGCTTCATTCTATATAATGAAACAGAAGGTACCCTATAAATTAACAACTACTGCCATAATCCCAATATTTTCTATRACTTACTCTAAAATGACCCATTTGTGAGGGTGCAAAAGCCATTTAGTCTTTCTAGATATATTATTAACAAGACCAAAAGTATCAGTAACAGTCATATTTATTCTTAGATCCAATTTTTTCAGTCTTCTTTTGAACAAAAGTGTGCTGAGCTGTAAAAGAGGGAAGGAATGCCTTCTTAGAAGGGATCCTCCTAACACAGTATTTATGGTCCATATATATGAGAAATAATGTTTAATCAACTCCATCATATTCTGAAGTTCTGCTTTAAAATACTCTTATCCAAATTAAACCTCACTTTTGTCCACAAAATTGCTCCATGAGTCCAGACATGAGGAGTCTATGATGCTTTTTTCCTCTTATGAAAGAAAAAGTAAAGTTTTGTGTATTTCTTTGACTATGACTGCACAAATACAGAGGTTTTCAGAGGTCTGAAGTCCTGCCCTGCAAGGTTCTTCACAAAGAACTGTGCATGACATCCCCCAACAGCAACTTTCAACACAAAAATTGGTCAAAATCATTTGTTTCATCATGGGGGCATTTTGCGATTTTTACTGAACGGTACCAATGGAGCTGCTTGGACTTCTTCCACATCAATTTCACAGACAACATGAACCCTTTCAAAAGTCCTTCAAGAAAGCAAAGAATATGGGAAGGAAACCTAAACTGGAAAGACTTTTTGCTTGTATATGTGGTGCACAAGATTTCTCTCTTCACAGTTTGGCAAACTCTGATAAGCAGAAAAGCTCATCTGCCTCTCCTCAAATCTTTGAGTCCTCTCAGTCTACAAAACAKAACTTGCTTTGCAATAAACAGAAGACTCCAGGATTAACTGCGGTCAGAATCTACTTTATGGTGGATCTTCAAATAAACTGAGATACAATCTGAACTCTTTTGAACATCTTTTAAACAGTTTATAGCCTGTTTTTATGAAATCATGCAGTTGGCTCTAATTCTGGTGTCCATCTGGATGCCCTAGCTCACRTACTGTGCTGGGAATTCCTTCCTTACCTGCAGCTGGATCTCAGCATTATCTGTCAGGGCCTGACATCTGGGACTTCTAAAGCCACCTCCCAGACCACCTGCTGTTTTCACTGCCACTAATTAGCCATTATTATTCATTATCTGTATTAATTTATGGGTAGCAATTTATTATTTATGCTATTATTTATAATAGCAATATTATAGAAATAAATAATAATAGTATGACAACAATTCAAAACACAAAACATCTCTATAGATCATCTTGGATCAGTACTTACCAGATGAAAATCAGTCTTCCTTTCCTCTTCTTTGTTTAAAAACATTAAAATGAATATATACATATACATTTTCACTTTTGCAGTATCAATGGACAAGGGTATTGACGTGAATGTGTCTTGTCTCTACAATTACAAAAAAACAAAATTATTTACCTATTCAGATTGTTGCATATGTTTGTTGATAYATCTAAATATTGTTTGGACACCTCTTATTTCAGTTTCTCAGCTTGCAACTCTTCACTTCTACAGTGCAAGGACTTTGTGCCTTTAATTGGCTCAGCCTCTGATTCAATATTTGCCTGTTACAGCTCTGTGGAAAGAAGACAAAGCAATACTTTGCTTTTATCTGTAGAATTTATTTTTTTTTCTGTAATACTCTGGGTACTTTCCAGGTTYTTCAAAGAAGTTTCATGGTGTTTTGTTTTTTACAGTGCACGGGGCCAAAATATCTATGGAAGATCTAATAATGAGATAAGTTTGCTGTTATAGTTATTCTTCACCTTGAAAGATAGGTTGCCTGAAAGAACATTTCTAACTAGGAAGCCAGAGTGAATTAATGAGTTATTCACTTTTAAAAGTGTTCTGACAGTTACGTATTCTGTATGAAAATGCACCTATATATAAAGCACTTATATCCATTTTTAGGTTCCACAGATTGCCAGTTTACTCACCCCTAATCCAGCCTAAGTTTGCTGTATTTAGGGTATTATAAAATTGTCATAATTGGCAGAGAAATCTGGTTTTGGCAACAAGAATTGTGTCCACATGACAYGAAATCTGGCACAGACCAAAACACCACTGGCTCTTCATACTTCTCCCTCCCCACATCACCTGTGGGCATTATTGACCCCCATGGACTGCAAAGCCACAGACACGAGGCTGCTGTAGGTGAGACAGAAGGACACCTGTAAYGGAATGATGTCTATAATTTGGGACTTTCTTTTCTTTTGGGACAAAAAAATGATCATATYCCTGTGGGAATCAGTGACTGCAGCGTTTGTGGCAGGACTGCATCACCTCTGGAATGATAACCTATCAATGCAAACCATTTGGGACAAAGAGATACGTGAAAACTCTGTCTTAACTGTGCTCTGCCTTCATCAGTCTTTCACAAATTGTCAGGAGGTGGCTTCTGGCCTATCTRTGGCCYAGGCCTGGTCAAGGGAGAGAAGGCCCGTGAAGGTTCTGGAACAATCTGCACCGTTGGCCACCATTGGCCAGCAGCCGGCAGGTGCWGTAAYKGTTCCAGTAGGGTCTGTCTCRAGTACCCTCRTGGCCGTGAGAAMCACCAATGTAACTSTATGGCAGAGGAGAGTCAGCACGCRCCACCTGCAACGGCAGAACTGCCATATAAGGAATTATACATCGTTAGTAGGAGCTCATGAATGTTAAGTTACTGTTATTCCCGTTAGAAAGAGCGTTAAGTTTGACTGTTGCTACCGTTAGAAAGCCTGGTTATATAAACCCTCCGGAGCGCACAATAAAGTTTGAGAGAGTGCACGTTCTACCACATCTACGAGGTCGTTTCTGTGTCTCTCCCGTCTCCTAACAAATGGTTGCTCCGATGCAGAGACTCCTCAGGAATTTTGTTCTGTTTTTCTTGAGCCTAARGCAGCTCTGTTTGTCAGTCTGCTCACATCCAGGAGCACCCTGCAGTCTGAACCCTGCGGGTGTGCCCCTGGTCGATTGAGCARTGCATGGCTCTCCAGAGGCACAAATTTGGAAAGATTAGAGAAAGTCCTGAGGTGCACTGGTTGCTCCTCTTTGACTCCTCTGGGAGGTGAAGAAGGGCTGAAACCAACACAATTGATAAGAGTTTATTAATAAAGTTAATTTTCCTACRCTTCCTTCTACAACATAATTCGTTATTAGACTAGATATCAAAATAACATAGAAGTGCATTAGATTTCTTTTCATTTAAAAAAGCCTATATATTGTATTTTTTTTTGTTTGTTTCTTTACTGGTTTTATTGTTTTTCTGATGGACAAACTCCCAAAAATTTAATTTGTTTTTAGTATTGCACAAACACATACTGCAAGCTACACTTCCAACAGCCTTGTCTGTGCAACAAAAGGTCATCCAAACTTGACTGATTAATTGCTATTGGGTGCACTGAAGATAACTTCTAATTTTTGTCCCAAAATCTAATTTAGAAACCATCCCAAAAGAAAAATTTGCTGTTTGAAATATTTAAGAATCAAATTTAATGAGAGGTCACCTAATTTTTAAAATACTTCCTGAAAACTAGATTGAAGCATAGTAGGAAACCTTGCAGGAATCGGAGAAAATATGATAATAGATAGTGGAAATATTAAAAAATCCAATTAAATATCCTTGTAAAAGTATTTCTTTTGCACCATTAACCTTGTCAATCATTCCTTTAAATAATTCCCTGTTTAAAAATAATAGAAAGAAGGAAATGTACAAGTATGTACTCCTGGAGTGACTTCATAAATTGATTAATTTTTGAACATTTTCCTCTGATTAATGACAACAAGATAGCTGAAATATGCGAAATATATGAACTGAAGATACACTCTACTTTTTTATACTGCCATTTTTCAAACTGTATTTTCTGAGGATTATTTAAATGTAAATACCTGATACCTTGAATGGAATCTGGCAACTCATGGATTATTTCTTAAAATCATTACAGCAAGACCTTTTATTACCGCATGAATAAGAAAAAAAAAATGAAAATAAAGTAGTAGGTGAATTTATAGCTCTAATTTATACCACATGTATTGCAGTACATATGTGACAGCAAAAATAAGCCCATAATTGAAGTTGGTGGAAGTTTTGTGTACAAGAAAGCTACAAGACATAGGTGCTAATAAATACCATCTTTAAATCCAACTTCCTTTTCCATGTCTTTGCAAGGAATTGAAAGTCATCTGGAAGGTATTTTGTATGTAAATTCCAAGGGCTGCCMAAATTCAGTAGCTGAAGCTGGARGTTGAGATAAAAAAAARAAAWARWAGAWKWTTTTTTTCTCAGAGAGAAAAGTAGTTTGTGCTTCAGCTTTAAGTGATCCTGATATCTGATACAATKGAAAAGCTGAAGAGGAGATTAGCCATTTGAAAAATGACCATTTCAGGGCTTTCATTGATTTCTTAAAGGTCTATTCACTAAAAATACATTTAAAGCATTAATGACAAAGATCYTACTGGTAGGTCATTACTTGGATTCCAACTGCTTGTAGTCTGCTATCTCAAAACAGAACAAAAATATTGCTGCCCTGGTAATGAATTAGTATTTTGCTATAATTGTGGGATGGCATCTGCAGGCAAAAAGGTGCTGCTGATAGGATTCAGGATAGCAGAGTGTATAAATATAAAATTGTGTCACATTCCACAATTATTTTAATATCACTAAGGATGCCTGGTGGATAGTAGCACAGATWTTTATTCTACAGAAGAATTCATTCCCTTTGGAAGGAAAGATGCACCTAAAAGTCCAGCAGTTAGGACCACATGCTTCACAAAGTGTCAGGGCTGTATTCACTGGTGTGGAAAAGCAAATGTACTAAAGAAGAGGAGATGATAATTTATTTACAGCAAATTAGTGACTTCTGATGTATTTTTATTGCTCCATTATTGTATCAGTATCAGATTGTAATTTTCTGGTTAGCTGCTATTCACAATACCTCATATTTTCAAGATAGATGAGGTCCTAAAAGACAAGAAATAGAAAGTATAGTGCCATTCTTTTAGAAAGAAAAAAGAAATCTGGGATAAATAACCAAACAAAACACACAACACGTGAAGGATTACAAGTAAACAAGTAACACCTGTCAGGAGCAAATAATGATATAACATTTTTTCTAAAATTTTTTTTGAAGTAAATAAAGAAGTCTGAGGATAAAATGGGGGGAAAAAAAAAAAAAAAACCCAAAAAAGCCACCATGGAACCAAGCAGTGAGGATAAGATTTAGTTGCTGAAACACAGTTTTCATTACCATACAAGCATCCAAGGGCATGAAGAAAGGCCAGGGGTTGAAGCATCTCCCCTTTGGGGAAATCTGAGTGTGGGACAGCTCAGACTGGAGAAGCCTCAGGGGGAATCTCATTTGTTGCACTGCTGGGACTGACCAAGGGCCATCTTGCAAGGACTTTTGTTGTAAGTGATGAATGTAGTGCATTATCCCTGAAATGACCACACAGACTAATTTCTCTGTGAGATTACAAGATAGTTAATTAATCTGAGTTCTGGTTAATTAAAATTTCACTCCCGTAAGAAAAGTRTTGGTCCATTTAGCATATGTAGGCCGTTTTCAGCTAATGACCTCAAAAAAGAAAATATTATGCATTTTTGAAGTTTTTTTTTTTTTTTAATAGCTTTGGCTTTTCTGTATATAATCCTCCATTCAAGAAAAATAAAAGTTAAGTTTAGTATCTCTTATTATACAGTTAATTTTACTTAACAACARCAAGGCGAAATACAGGTAGGTAATTGTGACATCAGAACTAATGAGTCAATCAAATTTGTATGAGGAATTTCTGGTGTTTGTAATATATCCAGACTCTGAGGGAGACTGAGTGAAGGCATTAAAAATATGATGTGGGGAATACTCAGCTCTGTTTTCATAGAATTTAAAAATCATGTTGGCACTACCCAGGTAACAATTCCTGAAATAGTCCCTTTCTCACCATTCCCTCTGCTGGGGAAGCAGCACCACAAAGAACAAAATCATACATGTCCATAGAGCAGGTAGAAATTATGAATTGGAGATTGAGCTCTCCCTTTTGCCCTTATACAGCATGTTGATGTCAGTAATATTTCAAATTTAGGGTCTTATGCATCACCAATGTGCTTTGGCTGTTTAGTGGTGCTGGGGAGAAGAAAAACCACCATAAAACCCAGCTCAGCTGCCTGGCATGCTCTGCTTCCTTTARCCTGTTGGGGAATCTGCCTCTAAACTTGAAAGAAAATATGATTTAAGATACTAGGAAAAATCAGAACTGATGCAGRAAYATTCTTCCTGTGTGTTATTAGTATTTATGTTCTGAAAYAGAGTAAAATTAACAGGTAAATATATTCCTTAGACTATTTAAGATAAGAGAGAGGTCTTTAAGCACAAAAACTTCAAAAGGATGTGATAATTCTCCTGGAAAAAATAATTATACAGAAAAAAATCTTCACACAAAGCAATGTATAAAGACCTCAAGTGTAGACCTACCATGAAAAAAATATTTTGAAGAAATTAGAAGGTGGCAACAAATGAAGTCAATTCTAGAAAATTTAAAAATAAAAAATGGATACCTGGGAGATGCCAATCATCTTGCATCCTAACTTATGCTAAAACTTCTGGAATACAAAACTATTTTTGCAAATATTTATGTGCATAATACATGGGCTTATAAATGCAATTCCTGAGAAATCTATGAATAAACATATTCTGGCATTTCCAATAAAGCSTTCAGCATCCTTTCTTATTTTATGTTGTCACCTTTATCTTTTCTTATTCCATCAGTTTACTTAAAGAATTTGAATACACTGAAGAAAAGACTGTGATTTAATTTGCACAATAAGGATTGGAAAGAATTTTTTTTTATTTTTCTTTTTTTTTGTCAGGTTTTGGTTTTAGTTTACAGGACAGGGATCTGTGGAGAAGCTTGTCAGGAATAGTGTTTGTTAGGCATATATTTTAGTTGTTGGCCCGGGTTTTTTTTTTGCACAATTGTAGCATTGTGCTGTGTTAGGTCTAAACATTCAAAGACATCTAAAATAATATATATTTTTTTTTAGGCAAAATATTACACAGAAGCTAATTACTGCCATTGGTAATGATTTCTCACACACTGCAGCTGAGTGTTGGCAATCCAAACTGAATTCCAAGGCTATAGGAGGGAGCATAAACTGGTTAGGAAGGTTCAGTGGAAGCATCAGTTCAAGGTTTAAAGTGTTTATGACTTGAAACAGTTTAGCTAATTGCTAATCAATGGGCTGCATTCTGAGACACATGTTTTTAACCAGAATACAGATAATGGTAAACCTGAGGGTTAAAAAAGTGAATTTAAAAGATACAGCKTAAAATCATAAACCAGCTCTAATAAGCACAAGGATTTGCAGAAAAAAGATAATTCTCTTCAACACAGGGAAATATATTCCTGAATGCATCACCACAACAAGAACTTTTACCTTTCTCTGATAACAAAGCAGAAAAAAAAAATTAATCGTCATCTATATTTAAGCCTTACAAACACAACTTCTAAAAAAAAATTAGTTATTTTCTCCTTGCTGTATTTAATAACATGCTTGCAATAATAACATACTTGCAAATATATAACAATAACTTAATTACACTTATTGAATGAGATGTTTTGAAGCAGCTCAAAAAATGCATATGAAGTTAACAACAGTGCAACTTATGCTTTATGGAACAAAATTTGGTCTTTTGATCTTTTGATGGATGAACTAGGCATAGTTAAAACAAAGAATCAGAAGGCAGGAATTTGAAGTGAAACAGGCAAGGTGAATTTGCATATCAGCTTGAGAATACAGATGGAAATGAAGGTGTATTTAATCAAGCCACTTTATATTAACATTATTGATTACCTAAAAGCTTCTGKTTGTCACAGCAAATGTCAGATGCTCTAATTAGATTATAGTACAACTTGTGTATGAACTAATCACACCAGGGACTGCATATAAAACAAATGCAGTCTTTGTTTTACACACATCTGTTTTTTCTTTTTTTTTTCTTCCCCCTCAACAAATCTTTTACATCTGCTGGACAATGACAGCATGAAATACAGTTTCTGAATGCAGATTTGTTTTGGGATGTCCAGCAACTTTAAGTATGCAGACAGTGTGATTCCCATCCCTGGTTTACCAATGGGTCTATAAAGCCTCACAGAAAGATTAATTACAGCTCACATCAATTTAGGCCTCTAGATGTCATGTAAAGTACATAACACCAAAGAGGAAGCATAAGAATTTCAATTAAATCCATCAGAGAAAAAATGAGAGAAGTACAGGTAGGTAGTGGAATTTTTAAAAGGGTTGGTTTGCTGTTTGCATCTTTTCAGATAACTAAAGTTCTTAAAATTAAGTGGGAAGTAGGAAGGAGGAAAAAAGTTCAAACAAAAACATGTTACTGATTGAAGAACTRCTTCTATAAATCAGCAAGAATTGAGAAAGAAATCACAGATGCCCTATCACTGTTATTCAAGGTTAAAACTGGTGCAGAAAATACCTCTCAAAGATGCCATACAAATATAGTTATATAACTCCCCTTTTGCATCAAAATCTACCTGTAGTTCTAAGCTTTTCTCAAAATACTCCTGATAACACTCACAAAACAATTTCACTCATAAAACATTTCTCCAAATATTTTAGTTGTAGTTTTAAAATGCACAGTGCAAAGACCATAAAAGCACTTTGTTCCACAACAGCATTCATCCAAGGATCTTAAAATGTGTTAGCCATGCAACTGCAATATAAAGGGAAAGTATTATACAATCTTGAAGCTTATTTTTAATAGCTGTGGAATTTCTTATATAATCCTCTTGTAATCTAAAGATGCAATACAATAYAATATAAAGTAAATAACTAGAACTATATTCATTTTTTGCAGGTTGTTGAATAGGAAAACTTATTGAAATGCAGGTCCAAACTCTAATTCCAGCAAGGCCAGGAAAGGAAACTCAAAATCTCTTTCCTACTGATTGACAATACTTTCAAGGACAGAGTAAGTTAGGATCTAAGTTAGGATCCAGCTTGTGCTGGTTGTTCACCTCCTAGTAAAAGTAATTTCAAAATGACACCACAAGTTGCTATTAAAGACTACTTACAGCTTGGCATTACTTTCATACCACTCTAAGTGTCCATTTTTCAATTTCYCTCTCCTCCCACTAAAACAATTTTTTTCCTTTTGAGAGAATAAACGCGTTAATCAAAACTAGGTGCAAGAGACTGACCATGCTGATCGCACTTAATAGATTTAATCCTTTAAGTATGCCTTTTCCAGGACTTAAGGAATAATGAGATTAGACTCCACTTACAGCCAATACATTCTGCTTGATATTTCCAAGTGCCTCAGATGCATGAATACACTCATCCTTGTGACACAATATCGAGTATTTTTAATCAGTCTTTGGTGTGTTTACACACTCCTAGTTTTATTTCATTTCAGTTTCATTTATTTCARTTAATAGTGAAGAGTGGAAGAGCAGCATTTACATACAGGCAGTGCTTTCCTAATACTGTAACCCATAAAACTTGACCTGGATCTTCATCTTGCCTTCTGCCCTGCTATGCTCTGATTTTGAAGAACATTAAATGTTAAGTCAAAAACATCTTTAAGAAAATTACCTCCAGTCTCAGCCTCCTGCAGTTGTCCCCATACCAGCTCAGCCACTTTCCATCAGTCTGCCCAAACTCTCGGTAGGTGTCACAAGTCCAGTTTCAAGCTTCTCTTTTACCATGAAAACAAACAAACAAAAAAAGTGGATGGTTTTGTTCTTACATGGGCAACTTCTGTACCATAACAGAAATCTCATTTTCCAATTTCTTTGCACTAGCAGTGTACAGTAAATGGTTGCATCAGCCCATTAAACAAAGATATGAACTAAATTCTGACAGAAGGCAAATTAAATTCTGTGTGACAATGTGGTGACATTTCTGCAGATGTCTGGGTTAAATGTTAAATGTTGAGGTCTTTTGTGGTCCAAATCATCTGCTCAGGTTGGCAGGTTCTGTTCTGATTTCTTCTAAACTGGCCTTTGACACATCAATTCTTTGTGGGTTGAGTTCACAATCTTCTCAATAGCAGTTTATGAGTGCAAAGGATTSTCTAAAAGAATAAAAATTATGGGGAGGAAAACAAAAGGATTAAGAAGAAAATAATTTTTAAAGTATGGGTTTTTTTCCTGAAAAATATTCTAACCTTGAACAGGAAGTAGTTTCTAGAAAATTAAACAATAAAATCCAATGAATTTTTAAAACACCGGTTAATATTTTGTGTCTTGAAATTAATTAAATTAAAATATATTTCAGGCATACAAAGTGCCTTTTACTCAATTTAATCACTGGATAATTTGATCCTTCATTTAATTTGATCAAAACCCCAGGAATCAAATCAGCTGTATTAAAAATAGCAAAACTTTCACTCCTTATTTTGATTAATTTTGATCGCCTAAGGCGAGTAATATCATATAACTCAATCACTGGTTATAGTACATTGCCATTTTAATTAATTATGAAAATGAAAAAAATTGAGTGCKAACAGAGATAAGAGCCCAAGGAAGAAAACCTATTTATAACAAAAGGGCGATTACAACTCAATGTTGTGTTATTAAGACATTGCTACTAAATTTGAGTTTTACCATTTGTTACTGTAACCCCCTCGCTCACTGCTCAAGCCCAAAGCAGAATTTCACCCAGGACTGTGCTGTAAACACAGGAAGATCCAAATTCAATAAAAGTGCCACCTCKTGAGATTTTCTTGCATGAAGAAGCCATTCATGCAGTGTTACACAGCATTTTAGCCTTCTAGGGAATTCCAGCCCTGTCTTGAGGCAAATCTCCTCAGACAGGCTGTTGGTGCTGCTTTCCCACCTCTTCAGGGAAAAATTGCTACCAGAGTTGGCTCAGGAATGAAGTGAAATTATTGAAATAAAGCTGAGAAGGAGGGAAAGTATCCAGCAGGTCTTTTCATCACTTCCCATCCCTCCTGCTCCATTCTCCTTTCCTTTTCACCAYCCCCAGTGGTTGGAGAAGCAAAAGAGGTCGTGCTGGTGGCTCAGGAGAGAAAGGCAGCATCCCTGAAGATGTGCTGAGGCTGGAAGCACTCAGAATAATTCAAAGGATTGKGGCCATCATTAATTGCTGGTCAAGCAGACTGATCTTATGTAGATTCTGTAACTTCTCTTCATAAATATGTCAGGAACACCCAAAATTAATGATGCACATAAATAATTCCAGAGCCAGGAAACAAGAGGATGATTGTAGTAACAACCACTGCCACCACCCGAATGTAGAATTAAACAAAAGCAACTATT
>NW_026623628.1:558511-559922 GCF_030028575.1 Malurus melanocephalus
TTTTTTTTTTTTTTTTTTTTATCTCTTTGATCCTTTAAGTTTAATAACATTGACTCACCAGTCCATGGATCTGAGCACATTTGTCCAGAACAGTGGAAAACTAAGGTGGATTTCATAATCTTCCCGTTATACACCAGGCACAATTTTTAGAATCCAACATTTTGCAGATTAAGAACTGTTGAGAGATGGCCTTGAGGGATGAATTCACAGCACCAAACTGCTCCCGGATTTGCTTGATACATGCAGCACTAAGAAAAATGAAAATATCCTGAGTGTATTCTCATCAGTAAAAACATGCAAACCCTTTTGAAATTATTCATTAAAACATTAAAATCTGTTTTCCTCCCATCATACACAACTTTTTGACTCATAATCCCATTTTCTTTACTAAACTGTGCTGTAACTCTTGTGATGTATAAGTGAAATGGTAGTAAAAAAAATAAGTATAACAAGACCAGTAAGGCATGAAGCAGTTCCCGTTATTAGTCTTCCCTGAAAGAAGGAARTACTTTGGAACCATCTTTGCAGACTCAATGGATCAATCTAAACCTGGGACATTCCATAGCTGTTTTATCTTTCTTTTTATTTAATTAAATTCTCAATTTTTATTCCACTGCTCAATTCAGATTCAACACAACATAATTCTGAATTATTGGAYTATCCCTCTGAATTCTGAACCATTTAAAACCCTGGCCTGGCAGCAGCATTGCAGTCTGGTGGCAGTTTCTGTGCTGTTACATCATTTTCTTTTTGGGAATAACTGWGAAAAAATAGTCACATTTGATATATCTATTTAACTTTTACTTAATTTTATTCAAGTTATCATAGTCATGATATATTTTCTTGTATAGCTACCCCAGCTACTATCTGTCCGTTCTCAGAAAGCTCCTACTTGTTTGAGATCGTTCTCTTTCCATATTCTCACCCCAACATTTTAGATTTAAGATAATTTTTTTTCAGCACAAACAATATTCTGATGACTGACTCTGATAGGTTTTATCTCGTTGGTGTTTCTCATAACCAACGTTTTATCGTTGGTGTTTCTCATAACCTAAAAATTCGTAAATGTTGCTCATTGCTGGAAGGTTCCTCCAAAGGAAACCAACATTCTCAGTGACTTTACAGATTATTTCTGTGCATTCAGGCATTTTCAGTGAAAAGTTTTTTATTGTGGAAGGAAATTCTGTCGAGAAGTCAGTGCACACATCCAATTGGATCCATTCTGAATTACCCAACTTTACCTGGATTTGTCCTGTACTTCCCCCAGGCTCAGAGCTCTTGTCCACTAAATTTCAGCTGGTAAAACTGGTAATTCTTCAGATAGGCAGGAGATTATTTTTACAGAAAATCTATATTAAAAGGCAATTTCAGATCCTAAATTTCTTCTTAAATCCCACTCCCCCCCCCTCCC
>NW_026623628.1:559947-563425 GCF_030028575.1 Malurus melanocephalus
TTTTTTAGTAAATAACCTTTCAAAAGTAGAAAAAAATAGGCTGCAATTAAGAACAAGTTTGTGACTCTAAAAGATAGTCTAAGACAGGAACAACACTGGAACAGAACTTTCCAAGGCTTTGAAAAACAAAGGAAAATAACATATTGATGTCAAGATTTTTTTTTCCGATTTCTGTATATTTTCTCCCACCAGCAGGTACTGTTCTAGAGAAAATGGAATAAACTTATCACTTATTTCCTGGAATGTGTCTTCCCTGCCTTAGGGACAGGTGGTATTTTTAGTTTTCCATGCTTAAAATCAAACTATTGAAATTGATTATTTGGGGGAAACATAATTTTAATTTTAAATTTTTAAGAGTATTAAAATGCAACAAAATACAGATTTAAATAATTTTCAAATATACTTTTATCACWTTTCAAATTTAATTACTATAAGAACAGTACCACTATATTAAAACCTAATTACCTTATACTCTTTCTGGCTCCATGACAATGCTCATAAAATGCTTAATATTCATGTAACATGCTACCTCACCCTGTAATATCACCATATTTATGGAAAGAAATTGTAATCCTCTTTACTGGCTCAGGTTAATTCCAATAAAATATTAAATCCATTTTCTAATCTAAATGAGTTCATTAGGAGAGGCATGGTACTGAGAATACCAAACTCTCTACAGAGTTCAGCTTCATTACATTTCAGTACTGTGCATTTCCAGAGCTGTTGTACTACATTTATGAGGATTTATCTGCACTGTTCCAAAAACATTCATCCTAATTCTACTCCTTCTGTGCATGCTAATCATGAATATGTTAAGTGGAAATGCTAAGCTAGCAGCCAATCTCATCCCCAGATGGGTTCAAGTTATGATTACAGAAGAAAATTTGCCATGAGCACTCATAAAACTGTACCAGAGGAGAGGAAATGAAGGTTTGGAGGTGCTTTTTCCTCCTTTTATTTTTCCTTCACCCCCCTGCCACCTTTTTTTCACTCTTTAGTATAGTGGGGGAAAAATCTTTGCCAAGGAAGAGAAATGCTGTAGGACACTTAGAGGGTTATTTCCAGTCCATGTCAACTACTCACCTTGTGTTAAGCGGTGAAATGTGGAACAACTTTAAATAATATAAACCAAACTCCTTTGGACCRACACTCACTATCTTCCTCAAGTTTAAGGGCACCTCTCCACAAAAAAATTCCCTCTGATCCCAAAGTGCAGCCATCTCAAACTTCAGAACATAAGTGAAACAAAAATTTTCATTAAAAGCAGTGGGTAAGATTATTTTTACCAGGTTTTCTACAGCGTTACCACCAGGAGTAACTCCCATACAAAATTTTGAATTTTTAAGAAGAAATCATAACCATAGATGCAGACAGCACAAATTATTCTCCAATTCTTTATATTTAAGTGGTGTGTATTTTGTGTACTAACTGCCCACAAGTAGCAAAGGGTGACGTTTATCCTCAAACCTTTTCCCTTTTTCTGCAGGACAGCTAAAAGGAGTGACTCGGTCAATTTAAGGTGAGTGGCCGCTGGTTGTCACTGTTGCTCCACRAAACAGCAGCTGCACAGGAGAACTTTCAAAAGTATTTCTTGCAGGCAAAAGTTGCAGAGTTTTGGTTGATCCCTTCGTGTGGCCCAAGGTAAAAGACACCCGCTGAATTTTAATAGCTTTCCAAACTACGTTGTCGTGTTAAAAAAAAATAAAAAAATAAAAAAATAAAAAAATAAAAAAAAAAAAAGCTTATCAGACAAGTGGAATTTTTTTTATGACAAAAAACCATGGCAGACCTGAATGCACAGAGAAGAAAATTAAATTAAATGCTAAAAAAAACCCAAACCACATTTTAATCACAACTTTTTAATTCCCTTCTTAAGTCCATATGCAATTTAAAGATGTTATATCACACCAATTTAAAGCTTGACCATGCAAATTCTTCTAGATACTAATTTAAATCTTGMTCATGCGAATACTTCTAGATACAATAATGCTCACCCCAAATTATTCTCATTTCACAGCAGCTGTTAGTCTCTTTCCATAATCCCTGCATTTTATGGAGCTGAACTCAAACCAAATCATGGTGCTTCAAAACAAATCTCGGTGCTTCTCTGAGTTGTAACAGAGTGAGAGATTTGCTTGGAGTATCCACAATTTCCAGCTGCTAACACAAACCACTCGGTGGTGCCATTCTGAGTGGCAAGCACAGAGTCAATAAAGCTCCCAAGGTCAGCTCATTAGTCTGTAATTGCCACAGAATCAGACAAAATTGGCTGTGAAGTTGGCCTAACACTTAGTCCCTGTGTTCTTCTGAGTGACTTCTCCTCTGCAGATGAAGAGATGACCAATTATTTTGCTTAAAAGGGAAATAACATTTTTTTAAATCAATGGGAGAAGCTTGCAGGGTCTGCAATCAAAGGCTGGKCTTTACCAAATGAACCAATTCTATGATTTTGTTATGTCCCACTTTATTCTGCTAAGGATTTTAATACAGGGATCTTAAATTACAGAAATGGTGGAGCTTCGCAACAATTTGCCTTTAATTTTCATTTTAACTTGAAAGAAAAACAAAAGGAAAAAATATTCAGATAGAAGAGAGGATATGAGGTTTGGYTCTTGAGGGTTCATGTTTGAATTTTATTTACTTAAGTGAAAATCAAGTCTTTAAATCAAGGAGCATGATTTTGTTGCCTTTTTGAAAGCCTATTCTTGAAAATAAGAACCTAATGTTTTACCAGAAATAAAGAGCACTCATTAACACTTAAACTAATATCTCACTGCTAAATAAAACATTCACTGCCAAATAGCAGCACCTGCTAAATGATAAAGACTATACATGTTCCTGCTGTAWGTTTATATTTCATTAAAGCAATCAGGTCACTAATAGTGACAGATCAAATATACTTTGTGGGTATTTCCAGAGCTGACCAGCAGCATATATCTTCTAGAATCTCCTCCTTTCAGCCCATTTTGTCAAATTTTTTACACTTTTCTCTTACTTTCATTGTTTTAGTGGGCTATTTACTCACTTAAAGATATTCACTTATATCTTTAGTTAAGCAAAAACTCATTTACCACATTGATATTTTTAAAAAAACAGTGCTGATTTCCCTCASAGCCAACATCAGTGACTGCTCTTTTGGCTTGTACTGATGAGCACCAATTAAATGTAAAAAACTTCCCAAGTTCTCAATGCTAAAAGATATGACTTTGAGTTCAACAGGTCACAAAGCACAAAATCAATTTAAAAAGCAGAAGGCTGAAAACAAAGCTGGTAACTGAGGGAATCCCCACAACGACTGAGGAAAGAAAGACTAACAGAGACCTTGGCTAAGCTCTCTGTGCCATCACACACAGATTTCTGCCCTAAGATGAAGTGTCAGCTGAGATTTGTCAYAGTAACAGGGCTCCCCAAGCAATCCAGCTGTGGTACATGAGTTATTGGCTTGTTAAAAAAAAACAAACAAAAAAAAAAACAAACA
>NW_026623628.1:563441-601438 GCF_030028575.1 Malurus melanocephalus
CCAAAAAAAACAAAATGAAAAACCAACATTTTGATTGTATGGCTGTGGAATAATTTAAGAAGAACTCATAATCTGCCCATCATCCAGGACAGGGGATCCTTTCTTCCTTTCTGTTCCATGCCCTGCCTCTACTACTTTAATACTTAATTCCTGTTGCTTATGAAGCACAAAAGAGTTGGGGGGGCTCCAGAGGAGTATAAAATTTTGTAGTGACTTTCAAATGTGTCTGAGCACCCAAGAGAGAGTATATTAAGGAGATTATTCAATTATTGCAGAAATTGGAGTMATCTTTTGCAGCCTACTGTGATCTTAAAAACTACATTCCTTAAATTAAAAAAATGCTAAGATGGTATTTTATTTTTAAAATAATAATACGGGCAGAATTACTTCAATCCCAGAAAGCTGTTTTAAAACCTTTTGCAAAGTGTGTGAATTACAGGTTATTCACAACCTGATTACATTTCACTACACTACATAGTAGTTAGCTTTCTTCTGACRGTGAGGGGTTTGTAAAAATGTCCTCTTCTATTTTCACGTGGGGAGACTGAATTTCTATAATCAATCCTTTTACTGTGATGCTCTCAGTCTGTAAGGAGCTGCTGTATATGGACAAAGCAACTTTTATATGTTTATTTGGAGAGACTCCCAGTAGGGGTTTATAAATACCTTGCCCAGCAGCTCCCTGAGGAGAAGGTACATCAAAACCAAGCTGTGACATCAAATTGAGAGATAAATCCACACTGAGGCAGATTTCAGAGCTCCCTCCCAACAGGGAAGTGTTGAGGGACTGCAGAGTCCAGGCAGACTCCAATCCTTGAAGCTGTGCTGCCAATTTTGCGGGCAGACAAAGGAATTTCACTGTCCAGGAACAAGAAGCAGAAGCCCTTGAGACAAAAAAGCTGTGGTAGCTGTATTATTGTGGGTGTATGGACACTTTTCTCTCTCAATTGCTAATGATTTCGGTGACATGAATTACATGAATGGGTGTTTGGTGCTCRGACTTGGTCTGTTTATCCTTTCCAAAARAATACAGAAAGRAWGAAAAGAAAAACAAAACAAAAAAGTCCCTGGAACACTAAGTTTCCATTTTAGTTCARGCTAGACCTTGATTATCATTTTTGTCCAAGGATATAGAGACCATGATTTTATTAAATGTGGCCACTAATTCCCAGGGGCTGATTAATAATTTGTTCTTTTGTAAGATCTTGTTTTAAAACAAACATGTAGCAAATCTGAAACCCTATTTCAGTGAAGCCATTAAGCAAATGCTTGTGTTTTACTGTACCAGGAGCCCACCTGGACAACAGATACATGTAAGTTAAAATCCAAATGGAAATTCAAGGATGAGGTCAAGATGAGCATAAAATGTTTTYCTAATAGTATTTTTTAAAGGAACTTCCCTTTTAGAAGAAGAGTTACATTATAGCTAGCAGACAACAATTTCTGTTCAGAAAAAAAAAAAAAAAAATCTGCAGTCTAAAATGACCATTAAAGGCAGCTAAAACTAGTCACAATCTCATTGTCAATTCAGTATTGACTCTGCTTTATCAGATTGTTGTTTTCCCCACTGCCTGCAAAGGATGGCCATGAAGGTGTTCAGAGGGCTGGAACTCCTCTCCTGAGAAGACAGAGTTGAGATTTATGAGCCTGCAGAAGGGAGATTTCATATAGAACATTCCAGTATCTAAAGCTGGACTACAGGGAAGATGGGGACAAAYYWTTTRTCAAGTTCTGTGTGRTASGACAAAGAAAATGACTTTAAACTGAAAGAGAGTAGATTTAGATTAGATRTTAGGAATAAATTCTTTATTGTGAGGRTGCCAAGCCACTGGCACAGGRTGCCCAGAGAAGCTGTGGCTGCCCCACCCYTGGGGGCAGTGCCAAGTTGGARGGGGMTCTGAGCAACCTGGARAAGTGCAAGGGGTCCTGTCCATTCCAGCTGGAAATTATCAACCTCTTAAAAGCATTTGACCTGAGAAGATTCATTTCAGTCAGCTTTTTGAATGGCATCTACAGAGTCCAGCCAAGATAAGTTTAGCCACCAAAGTGTGAAGAAATCAGTGCAGCAGGGCAGTGAAATAGGACAGTAGTGCTGAGGTAAGAGACTGCCTACCACATGTATTTCAACCTGGCAGGAGTGACTTTTAAGTAGGGCTAATCAGCTAAACTATCAATTAAGGAGGCTTGACTGCATCTGCTAATAATAAAAAATAAGGTACTATTATGAGTTATCAGTATATTATTATTTATTTTCCATTAAAAAAAAAAAAAATTAAAAAAATTGGCACATTGCTCCAAACAGCACAAGAAAGGATRAAGAATAAACAGCGTAGGAAGGTATAAGACTGAACAAGAGATAGAAAAAGGCTGGCAGCCATGTCTCATTATGTATTTGTTATTTCTAGAAATCCTTTATTCTGTTTTTTGAGAGCATTTCCCACYATTCAGGAATGGAAGCCCTACTGCAAACTCCTTGAGGAAAAGAACCGCACAACCCAGCAACAAATGCTATGGGATTTTCCTCATCAAATCAAGCTGTTTGGGGAGGTGGCACCCGGGTTAACCACCACTCCTGCTTGATCTTCTCAGGGCTAAATTATGCATGAACTACCATGAAGTACTTACTACTACTACTGCACCACACAGAACGACTCTTTGCAATTAAATCATTGATGTGAGAGGAAAAATACATAATCAAAGGAGGAGGGCGGGAAATGGCAGAGACAGTGTCAGACACTGTYGAACTCTAAGCAAAAGAGTTGCTTAATTTTATAGATTTAAGCCTTTAATATTTTCTTGCAATTAAAAGTGATTTCTGAGGTATAATGATAAGATTTACACCAGGCTCTTAAYGCACTTTTCATTAAATCCATTAGAAACAGTTGTCTAAAACAAGGTCAAAGAGTCAAAACAATTATGTGACTACCTGCCTTCTCTATTTTACAAAACCAGATGTTCTTAAGACTCTTTCTTCTCTACTAATTAGGTATAAGTCAAGMTATCATAACAAAAAACAATTTTAGAAAACATTTTATTATTTAACTGCAGTAACACATTGGAACTTGTGGATTCTTTAGTATCCTGCAGGTTTTTGAAATTATTTGGTTTAGATATTTATGAAAATTAACCTGTGATTGTTACTCATTTGGGGGTTGGTTGTGGGTTGTTTGGTTTTTTTTCCTTATCCCCCATAAAATGTCAAATACACTCAAGTATGATTTTGTACAGTCACATGATTATGATTTCTCCTATTAATAGATTATTCCTTTTTTTTCAGGTAAAAACTATTTTATACACATCACTGAAGTTAAAATCTTTAAAAAAGAACCAAAGGAATTCAATAYTTTCATGAGGTGATTGTTCCTCACCAGGACCATACCAGATTCCACAGAAAGGTAATATTATTTTTATATTGTCTATAAAATTACTATTTACCAGSTAGAACATTAAAAATAACTGCAAGACTATATACTACCTCTACCACCTGAGATTTGTTCTCCTATATTATGTTCTCCTAAATTAAGTTATGAAAAATTCCCATCCTCTTGGGATTAACTCTGAAAGAAATTCCAGAGGGAACCAGCCCAGAGGGCCAGGAGTAAAAGGAAATTAAAGCACCCATCAAGGTGGAATTATGCAAAAGATGCCTTGCTGTGATCAAATTGCATTCTTTAAAAAGGCAGGATTTAAAATAATATAGAGAACGATATTATGATACACAAATACTCAGTAAATAAAGTTTTTAAGTGAGGAGGATAATGAATATTGGCTAAACCTCTCAAGTGAGAGAAATAAAGTAACATAAAAATGCAAAGCCTTTTCAACACACAAAAGGTGGAGAGAAGAGGGAGGGAAGTGAGTGAAATTCCACACAGTAATTGCAAACTGTAAAACTGTGAGAGGAAATCGGAATCCAGTACTTTAATTAGCCTTTATGACTCTATCTAGATGTAGGAACAATATTTTTTGCTTGAAATATTTTCCATGGACTTACTTAAAGGCAACGTTCCCACAGAATACAAAACTTAGTCTGGAATTTGATGTTGATAAAGCTTCAGCCTGTCCACGTGGCCTCCACAGGTCCCTGGGAAAACCTTTGCTACAGATCCTTTTTTCCCACCATCAGTTTATTTTTATTTCCATGATGATTTTTTTTAAAGTGCTTAACACTGAGGTAGGATTAACTTAAAACATTAACCTTCTCTAAATACTTGTCTCCTACAGAAAAAAAATCCAACCTGGACATGATGTATTACATGTGCTTCACAGAGAAGTCTTACCATGCACAGATACATCCCAGAAAAAGAAATGAGAAAAAGCTAGACAAAAATGTAACCTGAATATTTTCTCTGATGGAACTCACAAGTTATTTGCTAAAAATCAGAAGCCAGACTTCATGGCAAGCTTCTGAAAACTTGCACAGCTCTGATAAGAAAGGACATCTTTCATAAATATTCATTAAAAATTACCTTTTCTGGATCATGAATTTTTCAAGCAGACACTTGTTTGACCTCTGCAAGGAACACAACCCAGTCCATAGCAGAATGTCTCCATTTTCAGACCAAAAAAAAAAAAAAAACACCAAAAAAAAAATAAAACCTCTGGCTTTTCTTGTTGACCATCTACTTTTCCCACTACATGAGGCCCTGGGTCAATTAGCTTTGCAATCCAAGCATCCAAACATTAGCAGTAAATTCAAATTACAGTCTTTAAATTCCAGACTGCTACCTTCCTATTTTCTTGAAAAACTGATTGTGAGGCAAGACAACGATTTGCATTTTAAACAATTTTCTAACCCAGCATTGCCATTCCTCACACATCTTTCAGTTCAAACAAGACAGTTGTGATAGGGAATCTTGGAGCACTCCATGGACACCTCCTGAGCTGGGAGGACTGGAATATATTTGTAAGTGTTTTCGAGCTGCTTTTCTCTGTCTGGAAGCTGGGGACTCCCTTTGCACAGGCATAGAACACACAGATTATTCAGTGTCACCATCACTGGGTGGCCCAGATGGGTGCTGGGATGGCTGAACTCGGGTGTGCTGTGCTGAAGAACCCCTGACTGGCTGTGATCCCTCCCCAAGAACTGTTTCAAGGTGGGGTGTTTCAATCTAATCAGCCAATTGCTGGTCAAGACTTGCCATACCCCTTTTAAACAACCTTAATTTTAAGCCATCATTTTTTGCTGTACACCTTTAGCCTAAGATCCCCTTGATACACAGATAAAAACACCACCAGCCAAGGCAGGCAGAAGCAGTGGGCTTCATGCCTCAGCTCCATACTCAAACTGGCTCAGAAAAAGAGAATAATCCCTTGTAACTGCATTTCAACTTAGCTGGTAGAAAAAAAAGAGAGAAACATCATGCTTARTGCATCTTGCTGCATGAGCATCATMATAATTTCTCCTTAGAATATTTTAGGGTTACTTGAAATTTAAGGATGGAAATGAGAGATTTCCTTGTATGATTTCTCCCCATCACAGGAATCTGAATAGGAGATGTGTTAAGCAAAATATAACAGSCACTTTCTCCTCAGATGCTCTATTCAATTCCTCCTCCCCCTCAGCCTGTGAACACARATCTGAATGTAATAGAACCGTGGCTAACAGGGGAAAAATTGGGAAGCTGCAAACTTTGAATTTTGGCATGCTTTTATAAAATTCTGCTTACCACACCGTTCTCAAACACGATAATTCATTTAAGCAAAACTCTGTGATTTATTGCTTAGGATGAACATAAAATCCTTCCAGTGCACAAACTCATTGGGACATGCTAGCAGGGTTTAAGCTGTGCATTCACAGAGCTTCAGCAACGGAAAAAAAATAAAATATATGGGGAGAGGTTGAATTGTATCTTTCTCGAGGAGCAGAGTAGGACCAGGYGTATGGCTGCATCAGCACAGTAATAGCTACATGCTAAAAAATGATTGAAAAATGTTCAGCGTGGGAGGGGACTTTTAGAAACTTTCGTCTTTCTTACTTAACTCTTTGTTTTTACATGCATTTCTTTCATTTGTCCATGACAAAAAAAAAAAAAAAAAAAAAAAAAAAAAAAAAAAAAAAAAGTACAATCTGAATGCCAAAAGAGACTAGTTTGTTTGGTACAGGAGACAGAAATGTGTCAGGGGCTTTTATTACATTTTACATATCGCTGCTTATGTGCAGAGAGAGTGTGAGAGGGAGAGGAAATGAAGCAACACAGTGGCCAGAGAATCAAGATGTGGCAAATAATGTGTGCTCCCCCTTTGAAAAGCAAGGTGCACATACACATATAGGCTATTCACTGGGAACAACAGAATTGCTATTTGCCTATTTCAAATGGAATCCAAATGTGCCAAGCACAGCAAGAATACTGAGAGCAAAGAGTGCTTAATATTCTAGCCCAGCTCGCTGAAAAAAGCACTGAATTGACAGAGCAGTGTTCTGTAGAGCAACATGATGTGTCTGCTTTAAATGGAGAATAATGGATTTAAGTTYAGTGCAGAACTAAAGGGCTCAATTACTATTCATGAATTCTGAAATGTTCTACTACAGAAACTCCTTTTGCWTGAAATGTTCATCAGAATCAATGTGTGGAACTACAAAAAGTAAACCTTGCCCCCTCACACAATACAGTACTTACCTAGATTTGTGCATTTACAAAGAGCATTGCTGTGGCATTTATCTAAAGCCACCTAGACTACAGAATAAACTATTTTAAATATGCTTCAGAGGGTTGCTGTAGGGAAAAGCTGCTCTACTGGTGCCATTTTTTGTTGCTTTTAGATATCTGCTGCAAAGTTTGCCTACCCTAAACGGGACCACGGCTTCAGGAAATGTTATGGGAGAGAATCTCAGGTGAAGACCATAAAATTTAGGCTGCAGTTCCTTGTACTTCTGGAATTAAGTGAAGTGAAAATAAAAACTAATCTTTCTTTTTTTGGGCATACAAAATTTTCTGAATTCCACCCCAGAAAATGGTAATTATATTTCTATTTTGGAGCACCCTGTTCCACAAAATCTGTTTKTGTGAGGTCTCAAGGGAACCTTTTGGGCAGCAAAGTGAGAGTTTGCAAGCCCTTTGAAGGGTTTCTGTAACATGGCTGGATTTTTGTTAGAAATTGCATTAGCACCAGGAGTTCCAGAAATCTTTCTTTTTTTTGTTCTTTCTGTAAAGATTCAGAAATTCAATCCTCATTCAGCACAAAGCCAGAACCAGCGCTTACATCTTGTACAATTCAGCATTTCACTTGAAATACAGAGTTTATCCTACAATTCAAAAGCCTCATCAGCTTCTGGAGGTTTAGTCTGTACAATTTTTATGCAATATGGGGTTTATCAGTTGATAAAATGCAGTCAGAATTTTCTTCTCTCTTTTGTTGCTTATACAGGCATGTATTGATATCTCATGGAATTATTCCTGAAATCTAAGCACACGACTCCTCAGATATGATTTCCCTTTGCAGTTTGCTGTACTCATTATAATTAGGACTAATCACAAGGAAAATTTTTGCCCAGAATGAGAAAAAAAATTAGTGCAACATGTCTTTAATATAAAATGTTGCTGGTATATCCCTTCTAATTATGTTCAAGTAATAATCTCCCTTAAAAATTCATTTATCATGTACTTCTTTGTAACAAAAGACCAAATTAATCATCTCTCAGCTTGGAAAACATCTGCCATTCAATATCTATTAGCATATAAAGGATGATAATTCTTCAAACATTTGTGTATCCTGCATTCTAATTGAGATTAGCACAGGATATTTTTCTTGTTTATTTCCCCATAACGCTATATTTTAAAGAGTGGAAAGTTTGGGGTGTTTTCTGAACATACAGATGCCTGTCARTCCTGAAGGGCTTCCAGGGGCTTTGTGTTAACAAGCTCCTGTTTGCGTATTCCATCCCTCAAAGCAGCACATGTATATTTTTCTCGTCATTGTGTGCCATCTGGAGTATGCTGCTCGAACTGCAGGTTGAAAATAAGGTCTAAGGAGCATTTCCATCCCTTGTATCTGGGAATATTATCTATTTCAAAACCTCTTTTTTACATTTCTGAGGTTTGGTTAGGGCTTTGCCAGCATTTACAGTGCAGTAGGAACTTCATTTTGGAAATCAGGTTATTTTACCCTTCCTGCTCTCCTATTCCTTCCAGTGGAATACAGGGAAAATGAAAAACAAATCTGATGCCCACCCCTGAATTTTCATGATGCCTCGACTCAGCAGCACAAGCTATGAACAAAACCAGCCATGAATGCTGATTTACACCTCCAGTTCTGAAGAATTAAAGGGAAAGTGGAGTAAAAAACCACCTGCAAGGAAACTGCAATAAACYGATGACAGTCATCCAGGGTCACTCGACAAAGAAACTTGAAAGCTGTGTTATCTCCCCTTTAAGTCATGTTTTGAGGAAGAAGGCCAAGAGCAGGTCTGGAAATAACTACAGGAGCAGAGATGTCTTCACTAATTGCAAGTTCATCTGAAGAAGGAAACTTCACAGGAAAAAAGGCTTCCGCTGCTGGGGAAATGCTGCAGGGAATGAATCCCTGACTCCTTAAGCAGCAACAGCCTGAGGCCAAAGAACAGAACAAGCCGACATAATACACTGACAGCCCCTAAACGAGCTCTATGTTTCCTTGCACTAATAAGGAGCTCTTTTCCTTCTTCTTTTTTTTCTCTTTTTCTTTTCCTTTTCCAGGTAAAAATCGGAATGTCCTAATTTGGATTTAAACCACGTACTTCCAAAAAGTGAAATTTCAATGCATTGTTGGCACATCAGAGAAGGTTGGCTTGGATCTGGATATCTATGGGAGCTGGATGCAAGATCATATTTTCTAAGGGTCTCACTGACCCATGCTGTGGAAGCCAAGCTTAAAAATATTGCGAGGGTGTCTTGGCAGCTGATCTTCCTCAAGACTGTGTGGCAAAGAAGCTCAACTAAAATTTTAATGTTTAGAGAAGCTAAATTTCAAAATCTCAAAATGCATTCATGGCAGGGAGTCAGACAAAAGGTAGAAAACCAGTTTGACATGACTTGGCTCCTTCAGTGGATTAGAAAATATGATTTAAAGGAGGCAGCTTTTGCTCTCCACATTTCAGCACTGAACAGGGACTGCCGTGTTACCTTRAATTCTTTAATGCATCTTGGTTAAATAGTGACAAAGACTAGACTGAGACAATTTATTTCATGCAATCTAATGTTGCTGGGYTGCAGTTGAGATTACTTTAGGTAGCAAAATTTATCAGGGTTCATCCAATTGAAACAGTATAGATTAACTCTGTTGCCATAGAAACATATGATTTTGGCACAGCAAACACAAGAACAGTACATTCAGCCTAGTATTTCACTTCTGCTAAGGACTATCTTCTGGTTATTCAAGGGATAATTATAATAATACACATATCTTATGMCCCTCTTCATAAATTTGGGAATATTAAAAGAGAGCATTCTTGGAGTTACCAAAAAGTAGCGCAAAATTACTTCATATTATTCTGTGCACACTGAAAAGCACAAAAATTTGCAATAACTAATGTATGCGAGTATATTAATTTCCTGTGATATAAGACTTCTGATCTCTTTCCCCTGACAGAAAATTGCTTGAAWTTTTTTGGAAAACTTTCAGATATCTTCAAGCAAATTTTATAAATTCAAGTCAACCTTCTCACAAAAAAAACCCATAAAGTTAAATTGCATGTTAAATCATATTAGTAGCTCAATCTTTTTTCCTGTATATCTTAAACAATTTGAGTGGTCTTTGAGTTTGCTGTCTTCCTATAAATTAATTAATTTCATGTTATTTTTCTGATAGCTATGTCTAACAGAATTTCCTTTCTTGATCCATCTCCTCATATGTGAGACACACAGAAACTGGCTGATTTTTAAACCAGAAGAAACCATTTGTGGAATAAGGTTCAAAATTTTGTACAACCGAAGCACTGACCTTTACTTCAGCCGCTCCTGAACTGCAGTTTTCAGGCAGACACCCACTCTGGATTTGCAGGCTCTGTGTCAAAGATGAAGCAGCACATGTCTTTCTAATCTGTTCCACTGGTTAATCACTWTAAATATTTTGAATCGTAGTCCTAGTTTCAACTTAACTGCCTAGTTTTCAGAAATTGGAATTTTTATGCCTTCAACTAGAAAATTTCAGAGAAGCATAACATTGGGCATCTTTAACAGCTTAGTGACTCAAAACAACTTTCTTATTAAAATATTTTYCCAAATAGATCATTCAAATGTTATAAAGTATATGCATAAAGATCRAGCCAGTTCAATTTTTCACTTTCCAGATTTTCATTTTAGATCGCAATCAAAATTTATACATGTATACTATAAAAAGAATGATGTACTGGTARCAGTAACTCTGTGAAACTGGATTCCACATTTTAATTCTGGAACACCTTCATGTTAAAGAGACATTCATTCTAATCAGAAAGGTGGCTCAAATACTGCAAACTTTTGAGACAGTCTTCACTGAATTAAACATATTTTTTTCACCCCATATTAGGTGTCATTTGCCTTTACCCTTGGTAAACAACACCAGTATTAAACAGAGATGGGAGCTCACAAGTGACTAGAATTCCACCATCTCTATTTTTTGTGTGCACAGCCTTTTATTACTGTTCTCACATCAGAGCTCTGGTTGGAAAGCTCTGTACATTGTGTATCTCTCATTGCAAGTACAGGAAACATCAGACAGACAAAATATTTTAAAATGTTCTACACTTTTAAAGTGAGATAATTCATGTGCATAAATACCTGTAGTTTCACCTGAACTCAGTGACTTTTATGGAGAATATATTCTGTTCAATTCTATTGGTATTTAGGGCCTCAGTAAAAAAAATACCAAATATCTCTAAAATATGTTCTGCCTTAGTAGGAGACTGAAAATGTACCTTACTTAGCARGCWTTTTTTTTAATAKTTGACTTTTTGATAGGAMAAAATCKCTTTATTYTAAAGAAAAGTTGTTATAATTATATTGAACATTTTTCTTAATATTTCAAGCTGGCTGTAAAATCTTTTTATTTCATGCCCCAAAATCTTTACAAAATAATAAGTATTGCAGTGGAATAACCTTGTCCAGATGTCAGATGCTTCCCCAGCAGATTTCATTTTCTCTCTTTAGCAGGACAGTGGAAGAAAATAAGACAGAAAAGCTCATGGGGCAAGATAAACATCTTAACACTATCCACTATGGGCAAAATAGATTTGACTTGGGAGATGTTAATTTGATTTATTGTTAAATAAAGTAAATTGGGTAGTGAGAAACGAAGACAAAAAAATAAAGTAACACCTTCAGACCCTTTTCCAGGCTCAACTTCATTCCCACTCTACCTCTTCCAACTCAAGCAGAACAGGGGAGAAGGGACCATGGCCAGTACATAACGAATTATCTCTGCTTCTCTTCTGTCCTCATACTTTCCCCTTACTYTGGGGAAAGCCAGAGCCAATAGTATTTTTTAACCATCTGCTTTTTAGACACACTCAAGATATGTCACAAATATGGACTGAAGTCTGATGAATTTTAAATTTAGAAATAAGGTGATGCTAGACAAATTTTAATGATTTGTACTTACAAAATATGATGGCCTTGCAGRCGCTTCAGTATTTGACAACAGGCATTGCTCTAGAATTTGCTTTTCACTATGCTTGGAACAGAGAATATCTGCTAGGCACCAGGAAAAGCAATTACTCTTTCCTAAGAGTTGTTGCTATTTTGCGGCTGATTCCCCATGGCAGCGCTGGATCCCCATATCCTAAATTAGTCCCACTGGCAAAGGGACAACTGACAGGTGAAACACCATTGCTGTGGGAAACACACTACACAGGAGGCAATTAGCGATGGTTTGAACAGGTGAACTCCAGAATTGCCCTTCTGACCTGAATCTTCCTGCATTTCTTGTGATTTTCCACAGCAGAATGACTCCACTAGTCACAGGCAGCTGCAACAACMACTGTCCAGGCACCTCTGAACCTGATCTGTTCCAAAAAATGCCCAGGCTGTGACGAAATATGAAGATGTCCCTAATGGTGCTGCTGGTAGTGTCATTTAAAAAATAAAATTAAGAGAGGTTTTTGAAGGGGGTTTCTGCTTCATTCTACTGTTCCTGTTAGGCTCAGGACATTTCATCACCAAAACTGCTGCCGTCAACTTCAGTAGACTTAAAAGACACCTTTGTTAAAATTATCCCTTTTTTGCTGCTCATTTTCTCTCTAGACACTCACACACTTTATCACCACAACCTGTGAATCTGATTATTTAACAACTTCTGTAATTATGTTTGCTTTTTAACAGATATACAGCACACGTGTCTGCCGGTTTCATGCTCTTACTGTAGTCACAGAAAGTCTGATGTGCCAATTTCCTAAGAGACCCTTATATGCAGAAATAAAATGATTTCTGCCCTCACTGTTTCCCAACCCCTTCTCCACATACAGTGAGTTGAGGTACCAAAAAGCCAACTCAGTGCTGGGCAGCTGGTTCTAGGTGGCACTGCTTGGGCAGGATGGGTTGAACMAGATGATCTTCAGAGKTCCCATCCAACCTGAACCATTCTCTAATTYTGTRAGTTTGGAGCATCCTCACATCCCATGAGAACTTGTGCTGTGGGACTTTCMGGCTCTTGAGGGGTTGAGTTGGTTTCCACTCTMATGAAACGTGAAAGCACTGAACAACTGAGTTTGGCAATATACTGAGGAACCTGTAAGTTAAAACACCCACAAAAAAAACCATAAATTACTGCAGTCTAAATATATTTAAACTCATAATCAGAGCAAAAATGCTATTAATTCAGTCAACATGCAAAAAAATAAAATTCCAGGAGAAATTGCTTATATGGAATTTTTTGTTAAAGTCGCTTCAAGCAGTCTCTGGCAATCATAAGAAAAGAACAGAAGTGACATTTCTCTGGCTTCTATCCATAAAACTCCATTGATCTTGGTTAATCTTTAGATGTTACCCTTCTTTCGAGGTCACAAACTTAGCAGTGATATGTGCATGACTATACTGTGGTAAAGTACTAAAATCCATGTAATATCTTAAGTTTTTTTTAAAAAAATATTGCACCTTGCCATGRCAAGAGCCAATTACCATATTGAACAGTCTATTTTGGATATGTTTGGGTTGATTTTTCAATTCAGTCTGGAACATAAATACAGCTGATGGATGTACACAAGAATTAGTGCAAATTAAAATTTTTACTCTTTTTTCAAACTTTCTGAAAGGAAGGATTTTGCACARTAATTCTATCATTTCATTTTACAAGACACATCTGGGAAAATTGCTTTTAATCTATGTGAAACCATACACCTAGTGTTGTGAAAATGGAAAAAAAATATCTATAGTTCTTTATTTCCAAAGAAACTCCTTTTGTTATTGATGTGTTTCACAGCATGACTGACAAAACTCAGGAAAAGGAGACAAATATTGTCTAAAAATGACAGATATTCTCAGCCCATTTATAAGCAAATACATATCCAACCCTGCAAAAAAGCACTTTTGCCCTTCCAACACCTCATTTTAGATAATTATATTTGCACACTTTCTTCACTTTCTTAAAGAAAAACCAAAATTTTATAAAATGCAACACTTGTGGAATATATAAGTCTTTAAGATTTGTGCACTTAAAAGATTTGTATTTACTTTAAGTCTTGGATATGCAGCTCCGATTTATCTGTTGAGGACAAGAAAGTATTCATACAAATAAATGTGGCTTCTAATATTGGCCCTGAAGTAGTCATAGTACAAAATGTATTAGTCCTACATGATGGCTGCACCTCTGGGTTTTGTTTTGGTTGTTTTTGTTTTGTTTTTTTTTTTTGACAATAGCCTTACGTCTTCATCAGGAGCTAGAGGGGGAAGAAGCACACAATGAATATTTCTTTAGAATGAGAATACACTCAAGCTGAGAGTCCAAATACTTCTGGACCTCTTCCCACATCTTTTTAATGGAGAAATTGTAATAAAATTTTTTTTAGACTAAAATCAGGATTCCACAGGATTTATTCTGAGGTRATTGTGGCTTTCTACTCTTCTGGTTTCCTACAGCAGCATCCCAAGTGATTTGGGATTGAATTGAATTGTTGAATGACAAAAAATATGCTATTGAATGACCAAAAGGTAGCTAAGTCTGGGAGACTTGTGTGCTTTCTTAGAAATTTTGATAAAAATATAAATTTAAGGCCATTTTTCTGGTTCTCTCATTTATTTCCTACAGTATTTCCCTCACAGGGTGCTTGTTAGAGCATCGCTTCCTGCTCTGGCCCCAGGTCCCCCAGGAGCTCATCAGTGGGCCTCCAGGGATCAATGGAAGACTTTTAGTTAACTGTGAAACTGAGCCACCTTTTAAGAACAGGGGTCCTTGCAGGACAGAAGAGGTCGTTTCCAGGGAGGTTTAAAGGGAAAAAAGGAAATCAATACATAGTTTTAAAAATAACTCTGTTCAGAGAAGAGAGGAAACATACAATGGGACATTTTTAAATTGTTTACTGTGTATGTTACAGAATCAGGCAGCAAGCACAGCCTTTTCCATGCCATACATGAAGAAAAAGGGATTTTTCCCAATGGAAAATAATGCCAGTAAGTGACATATGAAATTATAGCATGTTTCAGAAAGAGCAATCATTTTTTAAAAAGGAATAAATTTGTAAGAAAAATTCGAAATAAATGCCAAAACCCATGTAAATTACCTGATCTGTAAACCTGACCTGGTTTGCAGAATCACACTATAACCAGTGATTCAGCCTGGAGGCAGTGGGGTGGGAGCAGCAGCCAGAACCAGGTTTTCACAGATTGATCAGCTCTCACCTGGTTGCATGGATTCTGCTAAGTGCAAAAGCATTCACAGCCCTTATTTTTGGAAAATCTAGTCATCTCTGTTTCTAATTCCGTATCCTCCTGAAATTTAAAAATCCTTTGTTAAATGCCTGATTTGCCGCAAAATTCTTTCGATAATTTTGTTCAGATTGTGGCAGTATACCTGAAACCTGTGACACAGACATGAAAAAGCAGAGTCTTTATTAAAAAAAAAAAAAAATTATTTTTGAAATCTTGGCATAAATTGTGCTTGCAGTGAAGAGAGGAACAAAGATCCTTGCAATGATACCTTCAGGAAGGTCAGGACAGACCCCCTGAGCTGCTGCTCTGCTTGGCTCCAACAATCCAGCTGGCACAGAGTTTTAACGTGACCTCCCTGGCAAATACAGGATTCATTGCAACTGGCTAATTTAAACTCCATTAAAAACCCCTCCTAAGTATCTTACAAAAGACTGTTCTCCATGACCTTTCCTGCCTCCACAGGAACAGCTTCTATTGACTATTTACAAGTGTCTTATCTCTGTACAATTTAATCAGTTTTGCAGCAGAAACCCCCTGGGGCGGTGTGGGAAGGAAGGTTCAGATTCTCCAMCACAGCTGTTGATCACCTCATTTAAGGGCGCAAATCAGTTTCTGCACAACAAGTCCAAAGAATTTTTGTTGTTTGTCATATTTTTTTTTCAGAACTCTTCACTGTATTTCTGTCATTAAAATATTTATCAAAATATCAGCAGAATACAGCTGCAAAGAAGCACCTGTACCTGAGAAAGCAAAATATTTCTGCAGCACATGCAGCACCACAAAATGTAGCAGTTATATAATTTTATACTACTTTCTGGTTTTTAATCTTTCAAGAACTTCTACCCTCTTTATCACTGAAGAAAAACACAAGGTCCATAAAATAAAAGCCCTGTAAATTAGCATCAATGTTAATATTTAAGAATAGTCACAGATTCCTGGTTGTAGAGTTTTCTTCTTATTTTCTTTGTTCTAATAACCAGCAAAATGTTAGTTAAAACAAAAGAAAAACAAACAAAAAAAATAACCACCCTCAAAATCAACCATGAAACCAATTGAAACACATCCAAAATGGGAAAGAATAGGGGGAGAAATATTGCTGTGATACAAGCAACAAATAAACACACCTGAGTAATGATTCCTGAAATACCAAAGGTCATAGAGGTGTCATCCCATTTTCAAAAGACACAAAAGGAGAAGCAGCAAGGACTCAGTGAATTTAGAGAAATACACTTTTTACAGGGGCATGTAGTGATAAAACAAGGGATTCAAACTGAAAGAGAATAGGTTTAGATTATTCTTTTGGATTTTTTTTTTTTTTTTTTTTTTTTTTTTTTTTTTTTTTTTTTTTTTTTTTTTTTTTTTTTTTTTTTGGCAGAACACTACTTCTGCTTTTCTGATACCAGAAAATGAGAAAGGAAATAGACAGGAAGGGTTTTTCTTTACCTCAGCAATCAAACTGCACAGTTGCCAAACAAATCCGTATTTTCAGCTCCTATGAAAACTGCCAGTGTATCGTGGTTAACTCAACTGTACAGATAATTGGCCTTGGGAGGATGGGAAGGCTGTTTTGAGAAGGCTGCTGCTCTCACTGATGGATTTTAGCAACGTGACAGAGCCAAGTTTCTGCATCTTCCACAACTTTTTTGTCATCTGTGTGTTAAGTATTGCAATAATTTTCTCTTCATTTTACCCGTTCCAAATTTGTATGTGCTGTTATTTTGAGACAAAAAGAATGACTGGTTCACATGACTTTTCTGGTGGAAAGAAACCACTGAGCCTCCTGCAAGGGCTGAAAGAAGGGAGAAAATGCAGGGGCAAGAAGAATGATGTTGAAATTTGGAAAATATTGAGAGAACGTGATGCAAAAAGCCTGCTGCTACTCGGTCTCCCAGAGGCAGCTGTGTGGGGTTTGCTACAATAAAAAGTTGGGTAATTCCAGCTGGGAAGCACAGACCTTTCTGCAAGGATACTGAGATTGGGAGAAAAGTCTGATTTAAAGCCTTTACTCTACTTTTCTGCCTAACTTGGTTTGTCTGKCTTCCTCTCTTTAAAAAGTTATACCAACTAGTTTATAGTCTAAAACCCCGTGAATTTTCTTTAACATAAAAATCTTTTTGATCTTCCTTGGGAATCTGATTCTCAGGGAAAAAAAAAAATAAAAAAAAGATAAAAAAGAAAGAAAAAAAGAGGTCTAGACGGGTCTGCCTGCTGGTTTGGGGCCTCATCATGGTTATCTATCTTCCTGTATTACCAGGCACACAGCAGCTGTCAGCRGTGACCCTCTGTCCCTACAGGCCCTGCCAGGGTACAGCTGGTACAAGAAAGGAGCAGAAGAACAAATCCAAAAACAGAACAAAAGAGAAAGACGAGGAAAAAAGGGAATAGGGATCTGTGCAATCCAGGAGGTGCAGCACAGAACTGGAAGAAATTCATGGAGGAGCTTTGCTTATGAAATCAGATAAACTAAAGAAAGCTGTTTTCTCCTAACATAACCTTTCAGATACTCAAAAGTTGTTTAGCAGTCTACAGATGGATCAAAGAAGTGAAAGCCAATTAGCAGTTTAGCCTATAAAAATTTGAAAACATAGCTCTCTCAAAGAATTATTTTAGAAAGTGAAAAATTTCATCTGAGAACTCCAGGAGAGGAAGAAACTTGCGTAGGAAACCTGCGAAAATTTTTCAACAAATCTGAAATCCAAAGTCCTGTTGAATTAAAGAGTTTATGAAAACATTAACTGAAGTCAGACAGCAATGGTATTAGAAATCAAGATCTGAGAAAGAGAGTGCTTTGATATCTTGACTAATATTAATAAAATTATTAAGAAATTAATTAATTAATAAAAGAAAGCAACATCATAAAGAAGAGAATGAAAACAAATGGACTTAAAATGATGGCCCTGGTTGTTAAACATCAGGGCTTTTGGAACAGGAAAAGGAAAACAGAGATGAAGTCTAAAGAGAGAAATCTGCAAAATGTTATTGGAATGAGTTGATATGAGAAAGCATGAAAGGTTATTCAAAACCTTGACAAGGAAATAAACCTGGAGCAGTAGTCTATGCCTGGATAGAGTCATTACACTTGAAATGAAAATATTTTGCAGAAGTCTGCAGTCAAATAACTAAAAGTACCTAAAGAGAAATGAAATATGAATCACATGAACAGTGAACAAAAACTAAAACTCCTTTATGGGAACTGCTCAAGAGAAATCCACATTCCCAGGTTGTGTTTATATCCTTAAATATGAAAAAACTTTTTAACTTACAGTTTACACTGATAATATAAGTTAATATGATAACTGTAGTTCCGTAAAAAAATGGTTTAGACAGAAAACAAGATCATGCATAATAGCCCTGTGTGTTGGAGTCCTACACCTTGACTAGGGARAGACTAACAACTTAATTATGGATGTAAAACTCGTGCTAATTCACTTGATTTTAAGTATACCTTAAAGCTCAAGATTAAGTGCAGGTATTTCACAAGCCTGTAAAAGTTAAGGGAGAATCACAGAACCATGGAATGGTTTGGATTAGAAAGGACCTTGAGGTCATCGAGTTCCTGCCATGGACAGGGACRCCTTCCACTGGACCAGGTCGTAAGAGCGCCATCCAACCCGGCCTWCAACATTTCCAGGGATGGGGCAGCCACAGCCTCTCTGGGCAACYTGTGCCAGGGTCTCACCACCCTCACAGCAAAGAATTTTTTTACTAATATCTAACCTAAACCTTCTCTCTGTCAGTGTGAAGCCATTCTCCCTTGTCCTGTGACTACATGTTCCTGTGAATTATCTCTCTCCCTCTTGTGGGCTCCCTTCAGACACTGAAAGGCCACAATTAGGTCACCATGAAGCCTTYTCTGCTCCAGACTGAACAAAATCRATTCTCTCAGCCTTTCCTAAAGGAAGAAGGAATGTTCCGTGCCCGTCTGGGCTGGCTGTGGCAGCTCCATGTCCTTGCTGTGCTGGGAGCCCAGGGCTGGATGCAGCACTGCAGGTGGGGTCTGAGCAGAGCSGGGYAGAGGGGCAGAATCCCCTCCCTGCCCTGCTGCCCACGGGGCTGTGGGCACACATTTGGTTTCTTGGCTGCAAGAAAGGGCGGCTCATGTCCAACCTCTCACCCACAGCACCTCCAAATCCTTCTCCCAGGGTTGCTCGGGGTCTCTTCAGCCCCASCCTGGATTGGTTCCAGGAGTTGCCCCAACCCAGAGCAGCCCCTTGAATTTGGGTCTCGTTAAATCTCATGAGGTTCCCATGGGAGACTTGCTGAGCTTGTCCAGGTCCCTCCTGTCCTCTGGGTGTGCCAAAGCAAATTTGCTGAGGGTGCTCTCCATCCCTCCATCTGTGTCATTAATGAAGATTTTCAATCACACTGGTCCCAGTGTGGAGCCCTGAGGGACACCACTCGTCACCGAGGAAGGGCCATTGACAGCTGGATCCCTGAGGGAATTTCTGCAGACACGAGTGAGTCTGCATATGGCACTCAGAACAGCTAAAGCTGAAAAGGCAGGAARGAGTAAATCTTTTCACTTCTGCACAGAAAAGAGAAGCCACTCTCAGTTTCTTCCAGAAAAAGGAATGAACATTCAGAATTTAAGGTCTGACACAGAGAAGACAGGAGAGGACATGCTGCAAGCAACAACCAGGAGAGAGGCAAACCCCCTGAGGTGCCTGGGATGCTGCAGGGCAGGGGAGCTCACAGGCWGCCCGTGATATCTTGACACGAGACTCAGAGTTGCAGTCCCAGCTCRCTTTTCCCCCCTGCTTGCTGCCTTGAGACACGTCTCCTGTGTGCCCAGCAGCGTTTGCTGAAGGTCAGGMAGACCCACACTGCCTCCCTCCTCCTCCTCCTGCTCCTCACTGCTCCTGTGCCTTGCCTCACCTCTGGGTTTTCCCCAGGGAGRCAGGTCAGCACAGTCACCTGGCAGAAAAGTTGCTTCAGCAGGTTTGTTTCCCACCAGCGAGCCAGCTGAGCAATCCCAACCTGCAGAGCCTCCCTCACAGCTTAGTTAACCTGATTAATTCATTAATGACCCCCTTTCTCAGTTTGACAAAAAACAGAATTGATAATATTGCATCATGTACAGCTGGAATAGCTACAGCAAGATCCACATTTAGAGTGGGGAAAAAAGTCTCCTGCTCAGTAGGGAGTGAGGGGTTGGGAGATGGAAAAATAAATTTAAAATCGCCAAGCCTACCAGGAATCACAAATCTCTTGAATAAATTTTCAAGTCAACTGTGTCAACCAACTGGAATGTTAAAATTCCAGTGTCAGATATTTTTTAAAGGGTTCTGCTCTGCCCCAATTTCTTTCTTCAATGAAATCTTACCTTGGGATATTTCATGGACAAAACTTACCCTGGCACAAGAAATGTATGTSCAATACATAAATGGCATGGACAATGTGGAGAAGGTGAGAATGAGCAAATCAATTCCTTGCTTATTGGAAACTATTTTTTCCAAGGGCTGGTCACCTAAGCAACCTAATTATGCTACGCATGCAATCTGCTTCCACTGAACATTCAATATTGATCATTTTTTTGTAGCTGCTATGTACAGAGACACAGACCACTTCTAGTGTCTGGACAAGGGCCATGCCTTTCTAAAATAGATTAGGTTTGCTACTATTCTGTGCAAGAAGGCAAAAATAATTGTAACTCARGTGCTCTGATTCACCATTGTGATCTTGTGTACTCTTTTCCCTATGTATAAATACAGAATATAATTACAGCCCATTATTTTTTTGCCTTATATTTCTTTTTTTCCTGCTAGCAAAAATGCAATTTGGCTGAAGCTAAATGTTTTGTGAAAATGCATAAATTTCTATTAAACACTTGCTAGGATGAATTCTTAAACGCAGAAGTATTGGATGGAGAGCTAGGAAAGAATGGGCTGTGAAAAGAATCTCTCAGATCCAAAATAACAATTGCTTGAATCAAAATGGGCCAAAATTAATAAAACCTGTCTGCCCCAAAAGAGACAAAACCGGGAATGTATTTCAGCCATCCTCACTCCATGCTTTAAATACTCAGTAGTAGCCTGTTTGAAGTCTTTCTTYCTCTGTGAAAACCCAGCCTCACATTCATTTTATTGCAAAATGAAATAGGCTTCAAACCTTCGATGTTTCATGAAATTGATTTGCTTTTCCACTTTAATTATCACAGCGTCTTACTCACATAGGTGGCCAGCTTATTGTCACCACACAAGCAATGTCTTGTTCGAGAAAATCCTTCCTACTCTGTGCTAATTGGAAAGATGTAGCCCACGCTAAACACTCTTCAAAGTCAGCCAACAAAAGAAATGGGTGCAATGTTCAGCTACATTTCTGCTTGCAGGTGCTCCCCTCATATTTCRTTTATTTGAAGAAATGACCATTCAAAGAATAATGGTGAACTCCTCAGATAGACAAAAGAGTCCTGGGAGAAATAGGCAGGATAATGAATCGGGTGGGATAGGTACCTTTACCAGTGAGCTAGCGTTATATATATCTATATATCTATGTAAATATAGGCATTTAGTTTGCAAGGGTCCATTTCAATACTGCTTAAACTGTGCTGTTTCAACACACCTATGAGGTCAGATAGAAATCTGAAATCTGGGTGGCATCAGTCCACTGCTGCTAAGATTGTGGGTAAGTAAAGCACCTTATTGCCACAAACTAGGAACTCCAACCCAGAAATGTAGCTGATAACTTCCATTAACTCTGGTTCTGTGCAGGTTTACAGTGAATTTTACTTCTTAAGATAATTATGATTTAGAAAGAAAATAATCTAAATCAATGCTTTCCTTAACTTAGACTTTTCAAATGTTTATCAGAAAAGTAGCTTTTTGGTTGACTTTTATTTTTCAGAAAGCTGCTGCATATTATTACCCTAATAGCTGTAAGGTTCATGCTATTAAAAGGTTCAAATGTTTATTACAATAATTTCTGTAATAACATATCTTAAAAAGAAAGAAAAAAACCATAAATATGTACTCGCACTTCTTTTTGAAGGTCGTAACTAACATTGTTAAGCAGATGTTCCAGCCTAATGTGAATGCTGGGAAGGGGGGCTGAGACAAAAAGGGAAAGAATCTTCTACAAGAATGCTAATTAAAATGTGACAACAATTGATCGCGCCCTTTCACTGGGGGCGCTTTAACAAATTTTTGCATTTGACCTTCACCACTAAGCCACACGAACTATGAATTCATAGCATAACTAATGAATGATTGATCGCGCCGTGTTCGCAGCTGCGGGGCCCAGGTGGCGGCCGGGGCTGCGGGTGCAGTTATGTGCAGTTCCTGGTGCTCCAGCCCCAGAGAACGGGACAGAAATAACCCCAAACCCACCAGGGAAGGGAAGGGAAGGGAAGGGAAGGGAAGGGAAGGGAAGGGAAGGGAAGGGAAGGGAAGGGAAGGGAAGGGAAGGGATTGGTTTGTAAATATGTTCTTGCTCTTTTTGTGTGGAAATAGGTATCTATTGACCTAATTCTATGTTCCTATGTTGTCATACCAAACAAGATGGCAGGAAATCAATTTTTACTCATAGTCTCCCATACATTCACCAGTCTGCAGTTCCTTCGATATTCRCCATCTCTTTCACTTTATGTTTCCCAGAAAGGAGAAGTATTGCTCATTCACACCATCTGTTGGAGTTCTACAAATAATCAGAAGTCAAAATGTGACCTTTAATAGCAACAGCCTAATGAGCTCTGTATCTCCCCAAAGTGGGTCAAAGCTYCTCAAACCTTTCCTGAAAGGATCCTAAGCTTTAGCCAAGTCACACACTGAGTGCAAGTTGCCCAATTTTCAGGGGGGAAAAAATCCCCTATAAAACAGTGATTGAGCAGCACMATACTGTCTTTGGAGAGATAAATTATCTAAGCTATCTAAATAACCAGATCTATTTAGTAAAATTAGGAAACTTGAAAAACAAGAATGAAAATTTTATCAAAACCAGCACCTTGGCAAATACTAAGAGATAATTAATTGGTTGTTCCAGTCACATGTATGTCAATAAAAGTGACTGAAGAAATCAAAATACTTTATAGGCTGCTTGGTTTTCCTGCTGTTGTGGAAGTAGTAAACAGGTGGTTAAATGTATTTTCTCAGAGATGTGTAGACTTCCAACTTTTCTGTTATTGGTAGTATTTAAGCATCTAAATGTGTTTATAGATCTGCTTATTAATATTTTTTGTTAATATTTAAAAAAAAGCCCTCAGGTACTATTCAGAGATCTTATAAGTTGTTTTACATATTGTTTAGCAATGTTTATCTTTTCCCTATAAATGGAAAGATATAATGATCTTATGCAATATTTTATTTTACCTTTGTGGTGTAAAAACCTTTCAACTTAACAGAGTTACAAAGCCATCAAGAAATCTAAAATGAGTGGCAGAGATATCAATGTTTTTTTTTCCATCCTGAGTGGGTCATAACTAAAGGTAGCAAAATGGCATGGTGATGGAAATTAAATGTCAGCCAGAACATTTGTAGGGGACATTATTACTTACCCTGAGTAGGAGTCAGGGAACCACGTGCTGCCTTTGCTTAACTTATTAACCAAAGTGATAATGTATTCAATCTAAGGAAGCCATCCTTGGAGTTATACTTTCTGTGACCAAACAGATGATCAGTTCAGGATCTTCCTTCCTTGCTAGCTCTAGTTTAGGCCATGGATATCAAGAGATTCCAAACCATCTTTCTAGGATTCCAAGGCAGTAGAATTGCAGCCACACCGAGCTCGATAGGGCAGGGATGCACCAGTCCAACTCCATTCACAAGCTCCTCCAGAACACAAAGTGCACTACAATACTAGATTATGATTTCATGAAATACCACGTTCACCAAAATGTAACACTAAAAAGCCTTGAAGAGTTGATAATAAAATATTGGAATATTCTGATGCGTGAGGCTTCACGGATAAAGAACGTTAGATTCTTTATGCAACACAGATGAGGTAGTCACAGAAATAAATATTGCATTACTTTGAAATGCTGAACACCTTGATCACAAATCTCTCACAGAAAGGGTTTCAAAAAGGAGGCAGCAATAATAGCAGGCAGCTGCATCTTTCCAGTGTTGAATTCCCTCCGGAGACAGAAAAATTATCATTTAATGCCTATTTCTCTGAGTCATGGAAAACATAAAAAACTAAGCCAACCATAATGGTAAGGAAATGCAAAAGAATTTACAACATTTTAAATTAGAACTTTAGATAAATGTTGTCTGAGTGATTGGTCAAAGAACAATAGCTCTCAATGTTATTTCTAAACAATACCCAGTTTCAGTTATGATGCCAGTGATCTGGGTTCTTACCTACTACAGTACATAAAAATCTTTTTGTGGAGGATCCATATCCAAATTCTTCATAGGACCCTACTCTAAGAAATTGTCTTTCTCAAGATTACTCAGTTTATAATTCATGACCTAAAAAAAAAAAAATGGTATGGATTTCTCTCTAAGCTTCTCTTCAAAYTGTGGGCTGTCAATCACTGAAAGAAAAAGCAAGGGAGGGAGGGGGATGGAGGGAAGAGGAAAAGAGGCRTGCACTTCTCCACACACAAAGGAGGTAGAAGGTTCCCTGTGAGAGGTACATYAGACACTGCTTTCTGAAATCAAATCCCCAAATTCACCCACCCCCTTCCTGTCTGTCTGTTTGTAATATTCTGTTTTCCCATCTGGGGGCAGTTGTGTACACCTAACGAATCGTCCAAAACTTTCAACTTTGTGTCCTTCTTTGGTTCCTTAGTTCATTTGCTGTTAACTTCTTAAAAGCTTTTCTCAGAAGCAGTCACTGAGGTGACACATTTCCGCTCTGCAGGTGTAAAGCAGGCATTACTGCTGCTCTCCGTGCTGCTTGTCCCGTCCCAAACCCCATTTTTATGGCKTTTAGATCACAGTAATGGGCACACAGAATTCGGAACAATATTCACAAATGACCCCGTTGTTCAGCACGCTGCATCCCATATGTTTGCTTATGGCAATAAATCCAATTGCATTACTTCAGCTATGGCAGATTTATACCTGCTTCCTATCACTCAATGAATTGACTTTAAAATTTCACTCGGAGTTTTTCATTACCCATCTGAATCATCCCTTTCATACCTATCAAAATTGGTCTCCATTGATACATACCCTCAGTCCTTACTTTCTAATAATAAATCTCAAATTCATCAGCCCCYTTGCCAAGTCTCTCATCCATGAGTAGCAGAGCATTCACCTGTTATGCCCCTGAGCTGTGAAATTCCCTGAACTCAAGTCTCATCTCCAAATCCCCTGAGCTTTTCTAATCCCTCTTTCATTCTCACTTATTAAAAATTACTTTTCATATTTGATCCATTACTGACACATGCTGTGGGCTTTACTGACATCAAAATAGTTATATTTTCTTTATAGATGATGCCYTGACAATGTCAAGACTAAAAAGAAAAGTCTCTTTATCTGCTTTATATATAGATTGCAAGACTTGCTTTTCTCTGTCTTYCTTTTCTGGGGTTAACCATCAGTTTATCTGCTTAGGCTGTGGTGCCCAGACCTCAGCTCTGAGAATGAAAGTAGAAATTCCTATTGCAATCAGTAGCATATCATGAATCAAATTCAGAGTACTGAGTAGGCATATCATAAAAATCTAATTTGGAGCAAAGGCATTTTACAAAACATTAGCGCCCATAAGTTCAATCTTAACTTTTCATGATACACTCCTGAAACAAGTCTATTACTGACTGAAGACAATGCCTTTTTCTACTTATTAAACAGAACTAAATATACGGTTTCATTCAGAATTTGTTATTTACTTCAATAAGCATTTCATATTTTATTTTAATTTGTAATGGATGATTACTGAACACTCAGACTGAGTGCTGGCTTTTCTTCCAGAAGTGTTTATCTATGGAAATTTTAAAATAGTAAATAGAAAAGTTTTAAGGAAAAAGTTCCTTTGGCAAGCAGCTCTCTCCTTTTTCTCTTGTGTTTGTTTTAAATGTAGTGTGAGGAGCTGCCTCAGCCCTGATTATCAGATGTTAGGACATTAAGCCATGTTCAGGTTTTCTTTTCAGCACCTCAGATGCAAAAGYCAATTAGCAATGATGTTAAAGAAGAAAAAAAGAGGCAACACATCTCAAGTTTTGTGATATAGACAAAAAAGCACAGCTTGCTTTATACTCCATAATGGTCTGTAGAAGAGATTTCTTTACTCATTAAGAGTAACACCTGCTTTGTTACTCATTAAGAGTAACACCTTTTTGATGGTGGTTGCATCAAAATACAATTAATTACTTCCTGTGGTGTTCTGAATTTCCCACAGTATCATTCTTGCTGCATCAGGGGATGCCAAAGGGAATGGCCCCAGTGCTCTGTGCCCCAGGGGCATTGTGCCATCCCTCCAGGGCTTGTGTTAAACACCCACCACTGTGAGTTCAGGCACTTCAGGGATCCAGCTGCTTATGCTGTGGGTAGCAGGCAAGGGACAACACCATTTAGGGCTTTGAACTTACAGTTTAGAAACCGTAGGAGGGAAAGTGTCTGTTTAGTTTAAGTTTCTGGATGGAGAAGCTCCTCCAAGCATGACAGGCAGCTCAGGAGTACATACACAAGTGGCTGTTTAAAAATTTAACAAGCAGGCAGTGGAGGCTGCTGTAATGGGCTGATCAAAGGCAAGAGGCAGCATCCTGACAGTGAGTGAGTGCTAACAGCTATGATGGGGTTAGACTCTAAAGGACCTGGAAGGCAAAAGCACTTATTTCTGATGCAGCACAGGAAAAGGAGAGATGCCAGAAAAGGATAATGAAAGAAACTGATCTTTTCAGTACTATCCACCACAGCTACAAGTGGAACAGAACACTATTTGTCAAGGCCAGAGTGAGGGATGTTGTTGTAGCCGAGAGAGATGAGAGGCTGAATGAGCTGGATATGAAACCTTGTATGGAAATCTTTTTCAGAAGAGCTAAAGGAGRAGAATCTGTGAGACTGAGATGTTGTCCAGAAGCCTTTCTAGTCAAAGAGAGGAGACTGTGAGCCTGACTGCCAGGCCAGGGTGAGGACAGCAGGCAGGGGTTCTTCTATTCCTGCTGAGCTTTCCTGATGGCTCCCTGGATGCAGGAGGGACAAGGCAGGGACAGAGATGAGCTTGAGGAAAACAGGTGGCTAATTAGATGAGAGAAAGAGAGAACTAAATGTTTGCAGAAAATATTACCTAGGATCAAACAGCAGGAGAGACACAAGGAAAATAAACTTTGAAAAGCAGCTGAGGAAAGCAGGAAGGTGGTAGCAGGATCAGACCTCATTAGTTTTTCCCTTACTGCTCAAAGCCCCATCACTTCATTACTTCATTCCTGTGGCTCTTCCCTCARCTGCTGCAAAGGCTTGCAGTGGAATGGTCATCTCGAGATGGGCAGCACCAAGGCCATCTTATGCCAGCCTTAGAGCAGGAGAGAAACAGAACCTTGCCAGGCAGCATCCAGTCACCCACACTCATTTGGCACAAATAAAAACATCTGCAGGTTGTTGACAATCTGGGAGTCTCCTCTGAAAAGCAAACCACTGCCTTTTTTGTTCCTTTTTAATGTACTATTTTATTTTTTCTAATGTTCTGCTTAGTCATTCTGAAATATTCCTCTTCCTTTTAGCTTTACGACACACGGCACAGTGGGAGTACTCTGTGGTTACAGACTAATTCTAAAACCAATTTAAATCAATGTGGATGTAATTTACCATGTATATGCCTCTAACATTCCCTAGCAGTTGTACCCTTTATTACAATCAGGGAAAGTCTTTTACTCTAGYTCTTCAGTTTTCCACATTACTATATTTAAATAATGTATCACAAATACTCATAGTCCTTACAGAAAACTAATCCACTCACACTTCTACATCCTGTRACCATATTAAGTTTATTCTTGCACAAGTTTTTGAGTCTACAAGTTCTTCCTTATACTTTTTTGTTTTTTTAGAATATTGTAGTGTCAAGAGGAAAGATGGAGAGAATAATTCTGTTTATACATTGAAAGAGTCAATCTACTGAGAACGGAGGCCAGGGAAAGAACAAACCCAAGAACAAGTATGGATGACAACATCAGAGGCAATTAACAGCTCAGGAAACAGAGCTTTGGCTGGAAATGAGACTAAAAGGCTGGGAAATCATTTGGAAAAGCAGATTACCAGGTAYTGAAGTTAAAATTTTAGAAAATGTGGAATGGAAACACAGCTGACATGCCCCAGGGAGAGGCAAATGGRACAGCAGCATGTGGGAAGAGATAAACAAAAGGAAAATAAAGATGAAATATTGATGAAGTTATCAAGGATRGGTTCTGAAAGTCCAAGCCAAACAACCAAAAAAGARCACAGAACAAATCAGAAACATCAGTAGYCACAAYACTGAAGAGAGAATCCTGSAAGRAAAGAAAAGATAAATAGTGAAGGCTACTTTTGTCCCCTTTGCATGGAATAACACTCCATTCCTAGAGGAGTGTTACCTTGCATAGAACCATATACTACTTYATTATTTGAACATTTAACTCTCAATTTGCCTGAAAATTGAGAATTTAACCCACAAATGACCAAATACTTACAGGCCGAGATGGCAAGTTTTAGAAGGGAATCTGAATTGAAAATTACCTTTCACTCCTCTGCATAGAGGTAGGACAAATCTACAATTTCCCAAATCCAGTTTGCTGCTGGGTTTCCTAATCTCTATCAATTTTTACCTGCATTAAAATCACAGTTAAAGTCAGCTTGAAGGTAGAAACCCTGTATTTATCTCTCATCTCAAATTTGTACCATATTCTTTGGAAGAGATCCCCAAACCCTGATCTGTCTGCTTTTGCTGCCTCTTCTGTCCCTCAGGATGCAGGCTGAGTGTGAGGTTCTATGGGATAATAAGGACACAGGACTGGGATTTATTTTCATATACTTGGTTCTTTCTTATCAAATATTGGCAATTTGATGTCTTTCTTTGTATCATTTCTACCATCATCCAAGACTATTATTTCACAAAGGCATCATTTCTTGAGTCTCTGGCAATATTGTTTGTTCGTAAAAAGATGATGGTGCTGACGAAAAGAGATTAAAAAGGCAAGTTTAAATCTGATAGAAAAATTATATAACTGGGAGAACCCTACATATTAACCCTCCAAATAATGATGAGTGTCCTGAGGTGAGACAAATACCTGAGTCACTGTGCTGATAATCATTACATCAGAAATTTAAGTTGCACATGCTACAATCCCAGTTGAATGAAAAAAAGGGTTATCCAAACAGGTAAGACTGATGTGCATAAAGTTTCCTAATGCTACAGAAATCCATTTTCTAGAGGTTCAGACTGTGARGTGTCCTGTGTTTTCTGATCAGTCTGAAAGTTGAAAAAGTTAGATCCTGCACAGGATCTCAATAGCATTACTCTGGTGAGCAAAACACAACTTCTTTGTRTGAGGCTTAAGTCATGACAGTAATTAGAACACTATCAAAGTCACATTAAATTCACTAATTTAASAGGAAAAACATTTCTAATTGATAAAATGTAACAACAAACCCCCCAATTTAAAATTTACATCCRTATTTTTAATATATCAGAATAAGGATTCAAATTTTAGGTGTCCTGAGTTGCAAATTATTTTGGGTGTTGTATTCAAAGTGAGCATGTGAACTCTGCACACASAAGAGGACAATGGGAAAAGAACAGGCCAAATTTAATCACTCTTGTATCTTCACTGAAGCCTACAAGATACCCAGAAGGTCAGTGAGGTCCTCCACAACGGGAAAGAACATTCTGAGTAGATCTGCTGGCATTTTCAGAGCCAGCTGGAACTGCTTCTGTAGATGGAGGCTGAGATTTATTCCATCAGCTGTGAAAAGCAAGGAGTAGAAAGCAGCTGCAGTTAAAACAAAGACACATGCATTGTTTTGCAAAGGCCCTGTACATCACTGGAGGAAGGTTAAATTAATTCCTTCCTCTTAAAGCTAGATTTCAAGCAGCAAAACTAAGGAAAAAGAATGCATAAAATCTAGCTCTATCCAATTTAGTTTCACCAGGATAAACTACCTATCTGATGGAGATAGTTTAATGTGTAAGTTCAATCAAGACAGGAAAAGCATTTCCTTGAATATTAGCAGAAATGCTAGGAGTGTTTCAGTGTCAGGCACCATTATTGAAAAGCAAAACATACAGAACTTAAATGGGACAGCCATCTTCGAGCTCTTGCATTGTTTTGTGTCTTGACTTGCCCACCATGAGGTGTCAGGTCACTCTTTTCATTACCATTTCCAAGGACTGTTACAGAGCAGAGCTGCATGGGATGAGGAGGAAGAGTTCCTTACCTTTCCTTTGAGCTGTTCATTTCTAACAGAACAGCTTCTAATGAAAAACATTGAACAAGAATTCTGTAGAAGAACAAGTCATGTTCAAGATGACCTGTGACCAGAGCTCACTGCAGAGTTTAGATCCAGGATCTAAACCTTTATTTCCCCGCCCAGTTCAGAGCAGAAATCTGAACATGCACCTCTCAGATGCAAATTCTGACCAGCAGGAAATCTGTGCAGAGTAGGAGAAAACAGAAGAGGAAAGGAAAAAGAAAAACCATCCCTTGCAACCCCTCTCTGCTCAGCATATCATGCCAGCACCTSGTAAAAGCCAACTTTCTTCAGGTGTACATACTCAGAAGCACATCAAAGAATAGTGAGTTAAAGGGCATGCCAATAAACTTCATCTGTACTGTGCAATAGTTTGGCATTCTTTAAACTCTTCAAAAGTTTTTCAGAAGTGGACAGCCACAAACAAAACTTTAGGGAAGAGCAGTGTGTTTTTTTTGCCAGTAACATCCATCTGTCCCTTGTTAGGCACAAACATAAAAATAGGGCTGATTTTTTTGCTCAGATGTAGACTTGAAGACATCAACCAATTTAAATATGCAGATTATGCCATCCAGAGTCAGTTACATAAAACACCGGAAGCATTTCCCACAMACAAATTTTCAAAACACACCTTGTAGCCCAAGATCAAGCAAAGGAAGTMATGATGAGTACTTGAAAAAACACGAAAAAATGCTACTGGAAAGTTGTTTGTGGAGAAAGGGAGATTTAGTGTGATTCTCACACAAATTAAAAAATGGAAGATATCAGTAATTAAATATTAGGAGGGTTTTTGTTTCATTGAAAGAAGTGGTAGGTGAAGCAGCTATTTCGAGTTCTAGCACCAAAAGCACAGAGAACCTAGAGAAATGTTTGGGTTGATGTTTTACAATGAAGCAAAATAACATTTCCCCACCTCAGAGTGGCACTTYTCTGCAGGTAAAGTGGTACCATAAAGAGGCAGCCAGCATGTCAGAGTAGAGAAATGCTCTGAGTTCTTGCTCCCTCACAGGAGAGGAGGAAAAGCTGGGTCACCCACATTAGATCCAGGAATTTAAGTTGATGTTTGTTCATCAAACAATTTGAATTATGCTTCTTTTGACATGTAGATTGCTTCTTGAAAGAGACCTGCTACATCTGTTTTTTTTCCCTCCTTTTCGCACCACTAGAAGTGGAAGAGCAATTTCATATCTGATTTTCTATTGAATTATTTTCTTAGTTTAGTTAGAGCAGGCAAAAAGATAAAGAATTGAATTATCCARCTCTTCATTTCTTAGCATTATATTCATGAGAAAAAGCTTGTTTTTCAAGCTATCCTGGTTCATCCATTTTCCTGAATAAATACTATCTTCTCTTGAACTCTTTTCTTTCTCTTTTTTCTTTCACTTAGTATGAGCAAGAGCCTGTCAACAAATGTGCAGCAAACAAACATTTTCACAGCTACAAATATAGAAGGAAATAGCACATTTCTCTCTAGGAAGTGACTGAAAATTGCTGTTCRCAAGGGTCCAGACGATATGATTAGTAACAGAACACATACCTAAATTTTCAAATTTCTTTTCTAATAAAGGTGTGTGGTCTGTTTTGTTTCCACACAAACACAGGACTCCTCAAAGTTATATCTTTAAAATATGTCCATAAATCACTATCAGGAGTTGAAGTTGCCCTTTGTCATTTCTAGGGAAGAATCTCAATCTGAAAGAAAAGAAAATMGATCTTGAAATGAAATGATTGCTGGAAAGTTTATAAAATACCTTTTAGGTATTTTAGTTGAGTTATCTGGAGTGACACAGACCTGTCTAGATTTAATAAGTATTTTGTGAAAATTTCTTGAAAGARCATTATGCTAGACATCCACACACATTGTAAAACATGACCTACAGAAATAAAAGGGAAAGGAAAAAATGCCTTATAAATAATCAAAAAGTTCAAGGCTGCATCTTTGAAACACTCATTGGAAAACACTTGGTTTGCATAAGAATCAGGCTGGTCTACAAACTTGAAGAGTATTGTTTCATATATTTGTTTCTTCTATTATTCATTATTAAAATGAAATGCTGTAGGTGAAGTTTTTTGCAGGAAGTTAGAAAAGCTGCTAAAGTTTAAACAGTTTTAACCTCAATTAGATGCTTTGGAATGTTTTGTATTAGCTAATCAGACTACCTGATTTACTAGCTAGATACTTGCTTTGTACAGCTCAAGTTGCTTTGATAATTGTTGGAATTAAGACTTCTTCCCTTGCTAAAAACCTCTGAAATAACAAAACCAAAACTTACCAAGTCTGAGCCTCAATGTCAAGCCGTGAATTTGTACTTGTATAAAGTGAAGATGATCAGGAGCACAACTTCAACACAATATGACAATAGTGGAAGGGAAAGAAAAGACTAGAAAAAATTAAAGCAAAAACAAACAAACAAACAAAAAAGCCAAAAAACCCACAAAAAAACCCAAACAAACCATAATGGACTCCATGAGGAACAGATTAAAATGGTTCTAAATTGTTCTTCTTCACCGATGGACTGCAGTCCCTCACCATGAAGTGTCTTTCTGTGCCAGACAATTCATGGTTTCCTCTGCCTTGCTGCAGGGAATTCCTGCAGTTCTGCCACATTCCCCCAAACCTCTGGTTATCCCCTTTCCCCCCAGCCCAGCACATGGATCCACGCTGCTTGCAGCACCCTCAGGAGAGACAAGAGGCACACCTTGGTGTCCCAGTGCCATTTCTGGCCCTAAATCCCAGGCTCCGGCCCCTGCTGAGGAGGCAGGTTTTGGTTATGGGGGTAGGAATGAGGTACCCACAGACAYACTGCCCTTTTGTGAAGAACTCAAGTGGGTGGATGCATTTTGTTGCTGTAAGGAAAAGGGTTTTAGAGAGAGAGGAGGCATTACCAGGTTTTTACATTCTTCATTGTTACAATACGTTTTTGTCCACTCACAGCTATCAGTTCATTATTTCAGCTCCATTCCTACCTGCCAGGTTATTCAAGTACCACACAGTAAMTTTGTGCCAGGCAGCTCCTCTCCTTTCTACTGTTGATATTTCCTAAGGAGACAGCGCCGTCCTTACAAGAGGAGGCATTTAATTCACAGCCCTGCCATGGGCTCCCTGTGTGACCAGAGACAAGCCACTTAACCTTTCAGTGCTTTGGTTTTCTCTGCTCTAAAATGGGAAGAATAACAATGCATTTCTTACCTTTTATTCATTTTGTCTGTTTAGACTGTAAAGCTCTTTCAGGGTGGAGGTTATCTGCACTGAGTTACAGGACTGCAGCATTTATCAGTATAAAAATATCAGTTGCTGGTGTAAAATAGTTCAGAATTTTTATTTTCATGGATGAACTGAGGTTCAGCACTATCTGAGCAAGTGCAAAATGTTCAAATGACTTTTTAAAAAGCAAGTAAATTGCTCCGCACTGCCTGTGCTTACAGATACTCTGCTGTCAGCCTCTAACAGCRGCGTTTAAGCAGTGCTGCTGTGCCTGGATTCCTGGTTTGTGACAGCTGAGAATCTTACAGATGGAGAGGGGATTAGGGACTGTCTTGTCTCTGAATTCCCCAGCTTTCTCGTTCAGTGCATTGTTAATGTGATTTTAATGTAAACTTGCAGGTACATTCTTGCTTGATGCAATGGTCTCAATATGCAGAGTTGCCATAAGAAAGAAAATATTCCTTGTTTCAGTCCAGAATGTGTCACATTTTGGGGGTTTAAACTGTTAACACTTAAATGCAGCTAGCTACCTTGTATTACACAGAAAGAAAAAGTGTGTGCAGCGGCTTGCTAAGATCCCTGACTCACCTAGATTCAAGCACAGACCTTCCACCTTCAGCAAGAGGATTTGTGACTTTTTCAAGACTGGGGGAAATGGACACATGAGTCGACACTGAGCATGGCAAATGGTAGAATTGCSTAATAAGTTTGTGAAAATGGAAAATCATTTGTCTTTTAGGCTATGAACCTTGTAGTCATGTCTGCAGGCTTTACTTCAGATGCCACAGTCAGAGTGGCTTTGTTCTCCCCCATGTGAGCTCCTGCCTCCCCRAGACAGCAGAGGACAAATGCTCCTGGGCCTGGAACCTGTCTTGGGGAGTTCAGCAAGGTTGATTCACCCCTCCTAATAAATTTATACTGAGATTTWTAGAAAAACACTGGGAGAAAGGGAGTATGAGGGACTTGCAATGAAGAAATGTGTCTTGTCCAACTACCAGCAATGTTGAATTATTAATGTTCCTTCTAACAAAGGCTGTACCATGGATGACAAGAGCATTAGCAATTAGAAAAGCCACCACTATGAAAAATAATTTCCCCTATTCTTAAGACAGCCAGGACTTATAGTTCAACTTTAAAACATCTCAGCCTGTACTAAGATATTTCCTGATTTTTTTTTGTTAACATCACACTTAAATTGATTCAATAGAAATTTCTAGTGCAACCTGAATTTTTGCCCGAGATGATGAATTGCATTTTTAGAAATATCAAAGTTCCAAATTACAGGGACAATACACTAATAATTTATAATTTCACTCAATGCTGTAAATTTCTGATGGCTCAGGTTTCCAGGGACCTGGAAGGCTACCTTTGAAGTGCAGGTGGGAAAACATAAATTTTAGGAATTTCAAATCCCACCTTATTCTYAATCATCCAAGACTGTTGTGTTTTTCCTTGTATTCTGTCCTCTGTCAACTCTTTCTGGGTAGCTGCTTTCAGAACTGATCAGAAATAATAAATGACAGAGATGAGAAATTCTGATAACATTCACAAGTATTCACAAAAATCAGAGTATTAGAGCAGAGGTTTAATTCACACTCAAATATTTAAAATGTTAGTCATCCTGATTTATAAGTGAAGTGATTTATAAGCRTTTGCATCAAATTTTTTCTGATACACATTTTTCAATGGAAAACACTCATAACAAAATAAGAGTTGAAATCAGCTGGAATGAAAAAAACCTCTAAACAGACCCACTTTAACATTAAATACATATATATTGAACTAAAAAGAGAAAATATTTATTTGTATTTTATACAGACGCATCTGTTTACCTTGACCATGGTGTGATTCTTGGGGTGTCCTGCACAGGGTCAGGAGTTGGACTTGATGGTCCTGATGGGTCCCTTCCGACTCAGTATATTCTATAGTTCATGACCTACTCAAAATTTTATTTGTTTTTTTGTTTAAAATGCAATGATGCATAGGAAATAGGTTGGGGTCTTTTTTTTAAAAATAATTATCAGTATTAATAAGCAACATGGTTTCATACATAATRGTTTTGCAATGTGCAAGCAGAGCCTAATTATTTGCTAAAAAGTTGGCGAAAAAGGAACATTTTTATAGGGATATACCATGCACACATTCACACATCAAATACTTCCTGTAGAAACCCTGTTCTTGTTGGAGAGAATGAAGTCCTGCTTCTTCAGGGCATCCTGACAGCTGGAAGCTCCCTCCTTAACAGGGAATGGCTCCTCTTCTGTAAAGAGGGAGAAAAGATGAGCCTGCACTTTCCCCTTCYGTGCAAACAGCAGTATTAATGTTATGTTACTTCAGATAAAAATCCTAAACAAGTCCTGTTGCCCATAATCAACCAGAACCACAACCAAAATCATTTGCTGTCTAAGCAAAATGAGGCAGACAACAACCAGAAGGCAAACACGCATCCCTAAATATTTCATTGTAACCACAAATTATCAGAGGAAAAGTGTCAGGGCTGGAAGCAGCGAAGGAAAGATGTTCATTTAGTAAACAACTGTAGATGGTAAAATGTAATTATCACAAAAGCAAACTTTACTAAGGGGATAAGCGTGAGGCTGTTACAGTAAAAGGTCTCTTTGCATTTCTAATCTGACAGGCTGAAAGTTCTCTGGAGAAAAGTTCTTAATAAAACCACAGAGGCAAGAGGTTCTTTTCAGCTCTTGTTCCCCACCAAGCCTCTGGTAATAAGCTTACAAAGCAAATTAAACTTGTTTGTTTGCAGTAGTGACCACGTGTGGAAAATAAACAAAAGCCTTGCTCAGTATTCACTGGCAAAGTCATATAAGCAGATTTTAGAAAATTAATCATTCTTGACTCACAAGCTGAACTAATAATCTGGATCCCAGCTCTTCCTTCAGCCTTTGAGAAATGTGATAACTCTTTAAACTTGCTTTTAGGGATGAAATAAAATGCTCAAGAGGACTAATAAAAGCCAAGCTTATTCTGTGACTAGTTTTTTAACCTTGAGCATAGATTTAGGAGATACCAGAAGAACCATTTCTTCCTGAACAACCATACACGCATGGTTTCTGCCTATATTTTCCCTTGAGAGTAATTTCCTCAGAAGTACCTTTAATACTGTAGATAAATTTATTGCTATATTTTAAGTGGGAAACATAGACCTCCAGTTTCTACATTTTTATGTAAATATAACCAACTCTGTCCTTGCCAAACAGCTTACAAATTTATCATTCAGAGCTTTATTGCTATTCAGTTGCCAAAAATATGCATATGCAAAATTTGAATTGTGAAAAATATGTCCTAACTTGAGACTGGTGAACAAAAATTCCTACCCAGGGTCCTCGTAACTTCTGTCCCCAAAGCGGGCACAGAGGCCTATGAAAAATAAAGGGGAAATTCCCACACAATGTCAACYATCAGAGCTGTAGATCTCAAAARGACARAAAAATAAAGTTGATAAGAAAYGTTAGAAGCAAAATATTCCAAATGMAAYCCTTTAGGACAACAAGGAGTTTTGGAGCAACCAGAAGCAATCTGTACTTCTACTAACAATTATTCCACATCAGGAATTCTATAAATCCCTGCTCTACATAGTCCCATCAGCTTGTGGAAGGTCCAAAAGATTTTTTTGGGAAAGACTTGAAATTGTGCAATCAGTTTAGCCTGTTCATTTGGGAACAGGTAGTTGATGTTCTGAACATTTGCATTTGTTTCTTCCCCAGTCCCTAAGGTCCAGAAGAGCTTCAAAACACAAAATCAGTGTGCAGTAAAACACCAGTCTGCTCTTGATAAGTTGTCTCAGCTCAATATCAAATGTTTGATTGATAAATCTGATCACATTTATTCCTTGATTCTATTGCTCTTTCTCAGGAAAAGCTCCCACTGAAGTTAAAGGAATTATGCTCTGGTCAAGATGGTTGTTCTTAATTTAGSAGCTGTGCCCCTATCTGTGGATTAGCGGTTGGTTTGTGGCATCTTAATCACATTTTCTGATATGATTAAGGAGCCAACATTGTCTTAAGTTTCAGGGCCATAATGCCCTATTGATTTTGAAACAAACTCCCCATTGATTTCAGTAGGAAAGTCTACTTTTAAAAGGAGAAAAAAAGAAARGAAAAAGAAGAAAATAATCAATGGTGTATTATGGTTCTTGGAAGATAAACAGGACAGGAGAAATCATTTGAAGATGTTGCAGGCATTACAAAGGGATTTTGTTTCAAAACATGAGGAAATAAGACTGCATTGTCTGAACTTTCTTATTGATTTCCAGGCTCAAACAATGTATAAAKTACAAACATGCAATGTTCATACCTGCCTGAGGGAAAGATAATAAAACCTGCTGGAGTTACGGTGCCAGACATGTCCAGTGCACAGCTGTATGATGGTGAGGGCAGAGTGGGTATGAAGTTTTTTTCCAGCTCAGTTTTTTTCACTAGACTTGTTCAGAGAAAATATCTTTCCTCTAACACATAAACTCTGGGAATTTAAAATTTATTTGGGTTTGTTTGGTGTTTTCTTTTTCGTCTTTCTAACTTGAAATACATTGCTCTTATGCACAACATTTAGGTTTAGAATAGAGCACTTTAAGCAAAATTAAAAAAAAGAAAAAAAAAAAAAAAAAAAAAAAAAAAAAAAAAAAAAAAAAAAAAAAAA
>NW_026623628.1:601546-609804 GCF_030028575.1 Malurus melanocephalus
TGCTGCTGAGTGAAATGAAAGGTTGGGGTCTCCAGATGGGACTGCAATAGACACACACTCTGTATATTGACACAGGTGGGTCTGAAGCATGCTCAGCAGCAGGTTACAGATTCCTTCTGACAATGTCAAACAGCATTATTCTCTCCACTTCCCTTCCCTTATTTGTGCTTGGATAGGAGATATTTGATCATCCTTCCTCAGGAAGATCCAATTCACATTCAAATTACAGCAGGAGAGGGAAGATGCATTCCTTTCTTGTCCTGGTATGGTGGTAGCAGTGAAAACTTGGAAGAAAAGCATTCTTGTCCCTGAGGAGTTTTCTTAATTCYCCACATCTTTGCTTCCCTCTTCCCCATCCATCACCCATGAAATCAACAGCAAAAAACTTTAAACTCTATAAATTTTACAAAAGGAATAAAGCTTAAATATAGCCATTAGAAATTTGGCATGTTTTGTTTTCTTTTGTGTTGGATTTGCCAGTAAGTCAACAATTTTTTTTTTTAATCCAACATGCAGTGAAAGAAGAAATGGATCTAAATGTAMAACTGATTGCTGAAAATGAAAGCTCTGTGCAATCAACTCCACCCTGTGAAAATACTTGAACACCCCTGTGGGTCCCTGTGATGGTTTTTTTTCCCCTGCCCCGAGGGAGACAATCCCTGCATTCATCCTGGCACCTTATCCTCCATMCAAGCAGCTGCTGTGACTCTCCCAAGCTTCCCAGAAAGGACWTTCCACCCCACACATCCATGGGACAGCTTCCCTAGGAAAACACACGACCCCAAAAATAGAATGAGAGGGAAGATACTTTTCTAGCACAATGGTGGTGAAGCAACCTTCACAGACCTTTTGTCAAATGCTCTGTGCTGAGTGTTCAAGGAGAAAATAAAAATGATTGAGATGTTATTTTGTCTCAAAGTGAGGCTGAAAATGCGGTAACATCTCCAGTAAAACACTCAAGGGGGTTTTCAGCTCACAGCCCTAGCACATATTCATGATCAATGAATAACCCATGGATTTCAAGGTCTGTAGGAATTCATGCTCATGTTACCCTAGGACTGCTCAAAAAAAAAAAAAAAATCAAAAAAAACACCTATCATAATCTCTTAGCTTACAGATGAGCTTTGAGTGAGCTTTTAATGACAGAGGTACACAACAGATTATAATAGTTCTGAAAATGAAGATTAGTCAGATAAGTAAGGGAATTCACACAGTACACATTTTAGCAGTTTTGTATTTACCTGAGAGACTCAAATGGCTCCTACAGAACAATTATGTCAATCCAGAAACAGCACATTTCAGGACAATGATGTTCTAAGAAAAGAAAAGAAAAAGCATCTGCAAATATTCAGAATATTCCTCACACCACAAGAACCCAATTCAGAATTCAAAGCGAAGCTGTGTCCTGAATGCATTGCACCCAGAGATTGGCCTCTCCTGTGGCTCTGAGACCAGCTGAAAGTCAATTATAATGTGTGATCCCAGAGAAAGAGGAAACTTCTTTTTTTGTTATTCAAAACAGAATTCCTCTGTAACTGTGGCTGTAAAGTGACTTCTTGAATTTCTCTACATTTCAAATGCATCTGCTTCCTTGACTAGTGGTGTTTAGTATTAAATAAGAGGAAGAAAAGGTGATTACACTTTTAAAAAGGCTCCTGTTATAGGTGGTGAATTTCAAAGCACTCTGCTTGTTTCTGCTGTTATTTTTGAGTGTGAATGTCACAGAATAATTCTGCTGTTATTTTTCCGTGTTATTTCTTGAGTTAAAAGACCTGACTGCTATACATTCCAAGGTTGCTGATTTCCACTGCAACTCTTCAAGCTTACATTATTTATACTGCTTTGTCTGCTGCCTTCATACCCAACTGTCTTCTTCTTAAATATTAAAGCAATAGAAGGAACTTTTAGACATGTTTTATACTTAAAACAATATAATATGGCACACTAAGTCCTTGTGCTGTCAGAGGACTACAACTCACACACCAGTTTTATTTTCTTATTTCAGTTTGGCTCTAAGCTGGAGTACCTGGGCTTGTATTCTATTGTAGTGTTTGCATTTGAAAATCATAGAGGGGCAATATGTAATCAAATATAATTAATCAAATGTCTCTTTAATCACAGAAGATGATCTAACTGAAAGATCACATGAGCTATTGTCAGAAGCAAAGGACAGGTTAGGGAAACACAATAAAACATGAAAGGACAGCAAATGAACCAGAAGAATTACTCCATCACAGAGTCTGTCACTGAACTGAGGTTACACAGCARCAACAAAACTGTCTTCAAATAATCCACCTTGGTAACATCATTGATTCTCCRGTTCAAAATGATGCTGCTCTTTGGGGACCGGGGCTCAGAGCATCAAAAGTGCTCGCTTTAAAAAAAGAGAGCTCAGGTGGCTGAAACACTTCTGAGACCTCAAAAGCCTTGTCAGCCTGCAGAGGGGCTGGATGGTGTTTCCTGGCAGTGCAGGGATTTGCAAAAGAGAGTCCCCTGGGGTCGAAGCAGTGGGACAGGGTACCCATGGGCATGGGCACCYGGGAGCAGGGCACAATGAGGAAATTCCACACTGGAGGGGGTCGCTGGCTACAAAGACAGATCAGGCAACAAAGGGTACTTGAGAGAAGAAAAAGCCGCCACAAACTAAGGTCACGCTTTCAAGGGAACRCTGTCAGCTTTCTTGCTTTSCTCAAGATTCTGGGCCTTTTAAACYGGCTCTGGAAGAAGAATGACAGGYCTTGGGTTTGSTCTTTTACTCTCCCCTATAATATCTGATAAATTTCCCCAGAATGGATAGAATCACAAATAACAAGCATAACTTACCATTTCGTGGGCCTCACATGAGAATCCCCCAACCCTTCTGACAGAGCAGTGATGCTGAAGGAGATTTTTGTTTTTTATAGGAGAGGGTGGAGTCCTTTACAATCCATTTCTCTGGACATCATGTAACCCAGAATAAAAAGTGGTAAGCAAGGTTATAGGACAGTCTATTCCTTGATTTAATTTCTTGTTATTTGTTATTATATTTTCTGCATATTTACCAGGTTACTAGGACAACACTCAAGTATTACAAAACTTGTGAAGACCTGAGCACCCACTAAATGTTTTCCCTTATAGTGAATATCTAAAAAAGAAGTACCTTATCAATAGTGATAGCTTGTAAAGCACCTATCAGTATCAATAAGTTGTAAAAGATGGAAAAAACCTCCCATATAGAGGCTCTTATAACAAGAATGAAGTGAATTTTTGACACCTTCATTCCCCTTCCCTGAGTGACAGTAATTTTCAGTGCACATATCGAGTAATAAAAATGTAGATGGGTGATATAAACTTGTTCTTTAAGGTATGAATTCATTCTCACTCTTCACTGGTATTGAGACAGAATAAACATTTCCTCATCGACAAATTAAAATTATTTTTATGACAAAAAAAAGGAAGAAAAAAAGATAGAAAAAAAATTAATTACTTTTCTTCACAAGGAAAGATGTTTTCACCTGGGACACCCATGTTCCCTGACACAAAAAAAACCACTCAGTATTAATTCTGAAATAGCATTCAGACTTTATTATGGCATACCCTTTAATAGGAATGGATGCATTCTGAGCCTGCAAAGCTGTACATGAAAATACGCTCTTCTTTTAAAATACAGTTTAAAAGAAGTGAAGAAAATTCCACATTTTCAAATGTTAACAATGTCTTAAGAGAGATGCTGCACAAAGCTCTACCTTTGGGTAGAGTTCCTTCGGTAAGGCTAATTTCTCCCAATTATACAGTATCATGCAAACCCCTGGGGATACTGATTCTATTATATTTTATTGTTCCTGAGTTCAGTGAATTTCTTTAAAGGCACCATTTTACCAATCAAGCTAACAGCAGTTCTGAAAACATTGTAGTAATCTGTATTCTTTATTAAGCATACATTTGCTGACTAAACAAATGGCTACAGTTTATTTCCATAGGATAATAGGTATGGTGCTGTATTTGTCTGCGAGTCTATTGTGTGATTTGCTGCCACAAAAAAAAATGAGAGTTTTGGCAACGAGGAAGATCCAACTGCAGAACCAAAACTCAATTTCACAGAACCCACCTGACCAGGCCCATAAAATGATTACATTCTGCTGCTCTTTATTAACACCACTGAACATTTGAGTCTATTAAGATGCATTTCAATACCTCAGCCAAATGCAAATGCCTTTCAACCTTTTCAGAGCAGTAAGATTTATCACAGCGTTCAAAGAATGATTGTGCCTCCTTTCTTGTACAAACAGGATTTGTTTTCATGGGGACGTTCCCAGCAATTTAGCAGCCATAATTCAGTGGGCTTGATGTACTCCTGTAAATATTTGTGATGGAACTTGCGTAACAGCCCTGGCACATCTACTTTGATTTACTGAGAGATACTCACAGGAATGCAGCCACAAATCACACTGCAGTTCACATTGTTAACTACTGAAGTAATTACACAGTTAAAACACCATACAGTGCAGGGGGCAACTCAATCTGCATCCCCTGTCGCCAATAAGGAAGAGGTTTTATGGTAGGACATGGGGTGATGGTTATGGCAAAAGGTAATGTTGATGAGCACATTTTCATCCCTGCTCCTCCATGGTTCTATATCACAGAAAATAGGTTACTGAATTAATAAACTTCATGTGAACATGCAAATTTTCCCTAGTATATGCAGATTTCAGAGGAAATAACTATTCAAATCCAAGTTCAGATTGCATATAAGTTTGTGTGGGCCTTCAAACTTAGAGGCTTTTTGATAAATTTGAATGAAAATAGCCTGTGCTGTGAAAGCATCAAAACACTCCTCAGATCACAGCAAACAACRTGATACTACAAACAATTCTTCTGTTCGTCTGTCTGCTCCTGGTCCCCACCACCCCCTGTCATGATGGCAAGCACAGTGCTACAGCCACTGCCTCTCACCCTGTTCCTTGTCCTCCCCTTCATTATCACAGATTAAAAACAGCTCCACTGAGCACAGCTGGCAGGGGAAGAGCACATGCAGCAGGTCTACCCCACCACACCAGTAATTACCACACAGAGATGAAGGCAAAACACCTTCTTGGGCCCAAGTGATTAAGATATTTCCCAGTCACTGGCAGGGCAGCAGAGTAGCAAACTAACCCAGCAGAACGCAGCAATAAAGTCTGAAAATAGTCTATAACACTGATCTCATTGGTTCAGCATTTATTTTTTCCACTTATGTGTGCCCCAAATTACCTGGAGCCTTTAGTAATGCTTCTCAAAAAAAAAAAAAAAAAAAATCCTTTGGTGTGAAAATATTGCCCAGAGCTGAAATGCCCAATTACCCATCTTTCCAAATCRCATGTTTATTTTTATTTTTGTCAGCCTCAAATCTGAACCTAAGATTCTGCAAACAGGAAGGCTATTAAAATGAGTAAGGTTGTGTCTGTATCAGTAAAAATCCCTTTTGAATTAACTCTCTCTGATTGGATGTGAAATAGTAATCTGAAGTCAATAGATACCTGGAGGTATTTCTTTTCTTCAAGAACCTACAGAACATGTTATTCTATTTATTTTCCTTGCACCCTGAAAGAATTATGTCTTACAGGCCTAGAGGACATGCTACATAATGCCATCCCTACAACTCTGAAACCCCTCTGTAAGGTTCAAGCGGGGGAATTACTTGAAGCTAATTGGAAGGAGAAAAGATGCATTGGGTAATAAAATTAAGTTAGAGCAATATATGAGCACCAGGAAGACTGTAATTACTCTGCAGTGCTTTGAGAAAAATCTCTGCCTTCATTTTCAACTACCAGCTTTCTAGAATTGTTGTGGCAAAATTACCCTTGAAGATAAATATGATTAGTTACTTAAAATATATTTCTGTGTTAGGCAGGCTGTAGACTTGTAAGGTATAAAATTTTAACACAGAGTTAGCTATATTACCAGCTAGTCAGAAATCATTTCCCTAAATTACTCTAGCCTCAGACTGGTTTCTCCAGGAGAAATTCACCTAATTCTCTCACTATTGTGAGGTCTCTGGGACAAAAGTCTGGTTTTGATTTGGGGTGTGAATGGCAGCATTGTCTGGCTCTCAGGAGGATCCAGGAGTGCCAAGGATTCAGTTCCAGAGCCTTCCTTGTGTCCTCTCTTGGATCTGCAGACAAAACCACCAGCTGGGGGCGAATATTCCAGGTCCATGAGAACTCACCAGAAGAAAACAACTTCTCCATTCACTGACAGGAAAGGTCTCACGTGCTGAAGTAATCTGATCTCCAGAGATGTGAAGTCCTTCCTGGGGTGGCTGGGTGCCCAGAAGTTCAATCACCARGGCTTTCTGCAAACTGCTGCCATGCCTGTCAATGGGATTTGAACAGGGACTTCAGGGCAGGCATCTGAAAAGCTCTGCCAGAACACACTTTGACTGGTGCCACTTGAGCAGTTCTGTAAATCCATATTTTTCCCTAAATTCTTGTTTGGAGAGCTAGCAAACAACATGATGCTTTTTACTCCTATTTAGAATCTCCTATCTCAAATAACTTCATTTTTTATAAGTAGAACTCACATAACACTCTCTCTGTGAAGTTTTCCTTTACTGGACCAGAATGCAATAATTACATGGTACTCTGTGTCTGGGAACAATTTCAGGAATTTGGCTAAACCTACTAAGGAAAATGCTTACATTAGATAATTCCACACAAGAACTTTAACTGCATATGAAGCCAACTTCCTTCATGGTCTGGCTTTAGCCTGAAAGTGATTTTTTTTTCCCTGGATCTAGTGCCTAGCTTGCCTTCTTTCTTGCTAATGACAGGGGCTTCTTTGTTGCTGTGGTCATTTTCCATACTTGATACCTACAGCAAATTTTGCAGTGTAGAATAAACAAGAACACATGAAATACACATTTTTTACAGCATGATATCCCAGGCTTTGGYCAAGCCTTCCATTTTGTATTGATTCCAGGACAGCATGAATTTGAGTAAAAGAGTCATCCATTGCTAAAAAGATAAAATTTACATGCAATTTGAAACTAGTTGTGGATACACATAACTTTTGTTTGTCCCATGGTGYTATTTGAAGGAATACTGCTCTGGCCTTTCAAACTGTTCTGATTTTCTAACCCTGTTTGCCTATAAGCTATAAATGTATACAGGTCTATTTCTAATAAAATTGCGTGTGGTCACTTAATATATAAGCACCTTTTCAGCTTGAAGTCTCTCTGTGTATGACCCAAAAAAGGGASGAATCTGGATGAAAATTACAAGTTCAACATCATTTCACAAGGTTTACTAAGTCATGTAATTACATCAGTGAACACTGAGCTAAGGCTATAGTAGCACATATTAATTCCATCATAGAAACACTCAACTCAAGTGAGTCCTCTACCCTGCAATCCCTTCCTAAATGAATATTTTTCAAACTCAATAACTAATTTTTCTAGAATAGTGGACAAGACTACTGATATCTGCCTAAAGTCATTGCAGCTCTGCAGAGTAGACATATCATTATTACTATTTTTTAAATAAAAATCATGGCCATGACCAAAGGGAATGTTTTTTACTATTCCCCCAAAAGGAAGATTGAAGGGCTCACTCCAGATTGATGTTATTCCTTGAGAATTTATTAGTCTTTATAAAAAGGAACAGTTAAACACATGTTCAAGCAAAGATTTTCGATTTCTACCCCAAATACAGTCTGAATGTGAAAAGTGCCTCAGTTGAACAATATTTTACAATGTTCTTCAGACTCTGACTGTAATAATGAAATGTACTGGTTAACCTTGGCTGTAGATTTTAAATTCTCAGCAGCAGAACTGGCCAGTAGGTATCAGTGCATGCTACCAGATGGAGATTTTTACATTTATGCACAAAGGCACTGGAAAGAGATGAAGTTTTCCTTGCAAGCTGTTCCACATTTTGACTCCAGCACAGAGCTTTACAAGAGGTTATGAAAATTAGGTGGGCTTGAATCCCTTTAAGGATGTCTGAGCTATTTTGCACACCTGCACTGTGCCAGGGGTATAAAGTTAACCCTCAGAAAAATGGAGCACAAATCCTTCCCTTCCTGAACATCAAGAGGATATTTGGCTGGATTATCATCAGAGTATAAAAATTGAAGTGCTGCATACTGAAAAAAGACCAAGAATCTAAAGTAAGATTTTTGCAATCTGAAATCTTGTTACATGGGTTTGTTATTATGTTATCTCTTTTTATAGTCATCACAGCACTGGTCCTAGGTCTCCACCAAAAAAACCCCAAAACAACCAAAACCACAAAAAAACAACC
>NW_026623628.1:609944-622027 GCF_030028575.1 Malurus melanocephalus
GTTAGCTCCCCACATTCAGCACAATCAAACTGACAAAATACAAACAGGTTGCATTCAGTATTACAAGTATTATGTGACAGATAAGGCTGATTCTAAACTGTTTTATTACAGCCTTAATTCTCCTGACATACTAAACTCAGAACTACCCAAGCCCTATAACATCCTCTGCTGCTCAAAAACGTTCAAATGAGATACTGATTTCTGAATCTAGTGAGAAAATCTTACTACCCATTTAAAGGACTCTGCAACCGGTACTATAATGCTGAATTTGGACAAGCAGAACAAGGTTGCATCCCTTAAATTGTAAATGTATATACATATATGTATATTTGACCTTGGGAAACTTATCAGAATACAGCAGGCACCTCACTAGATCCACTTTTGTGTAATGTGAGTGCCTGTTTTGGCTGGGGTAGAATTAATTTTGTCCCTGGTAGCTGGTGCAGAGCTGAGTTTTGGATTCAGTATGAGAATAATGGTAACACMCCATTGTTTTGGTGCTGAGCAGTGTTTGMCCTAAATCAAGGAATGTTCWGTGTCTCATGCTCTGCCTGTGAGGAGGGGCACAAGAAACTGAGAAGAAACATGGCCAGGCCAGATGACCTGAACTGTTTCACCCCAGAGAACAGCATTTCCAGTGTATAAACTGGGGCACTTGGCTGGAGGGGGCTCTGACTGCTTGGGAATGGGCTGGACATCCATCAGCAGGTGGTGAGCAATTGCACTGTGCATCACTTGTATTTCTTGGGCTTCATTCCTCTCTCTCTTTTCATTATGTTGTTTTTCTTCATCATCATAATCAGCATCRGTATTATTATTAACTTTTTTCAATTAACAGACTGTTTTTGTCTTTACCCACTGAGTTTATCTTTTTTCCAATTCTCCTCCTTCTCCTTGGTGAGTGGTGCTCAGTTGCCAGCCAGAGTTAAACCATGACAGTGAGGTAGGTATCAATTTGACTTAATCTGTTTTGCCCTTGACTAGATTACAACCCCCTGCAGAATTAAATACTGTTAATGAGCTTTGGACTGTATTCAGAAAGGCAGGCCTCCCTCTTGAAAAAAAAGAGGGAGCTTCAGTTCAGGCAAACACYTCAGTACAAGGATTTATTAAAGTATAGGATGTGAGTGGTTTGGGGGACCAGATCTCTTCAGAACCTACAGATTTGATACCACAATGCCAGGTTAGTGCTCTTGCCAGCTAAAAGGGGACAAGAATGAAGAAAGRGAAGGAGCAGGAAAGGAAAAAGCAATTTTCAAAAGACAGAGATTGCTATCTTATACCTGCCTTGAATATAGGGAATACAGTTTTTAGTTTGCAGCTGCTAAATTTAGTTCACTGCCATTTCACTATCAGAAGAGAAAAGAATTAAAGCAAGCTCCTGAAAATAATCATGCAGGACTTCTCACAGGTTTGCATCGTCTTTTGTTTGTGTATTGTTGTTTTTGTTTTTTTTTTCACATAGAGCAGTTAGTATCAATCCAGTCTGATGAGCTCATATGAAACAATAAATGAAACTCCCACCTTTTCCAAATCACTCTTCTCCAAGCCAATCAGGCAGTTTAGCTCAAAAATGCTAAAGGGAAAAAAGATCATGATCATGGTCTTTGTAGATATGATCTAATTGATGCATCTTTGTCATCAAAGATTTTCTATTAAGATACCACACAAGCTAAAAACTTACAATAATACACTGTACTAAAGAAAATTAGCAAGAAAAATAAGATGAGAGCAGAATGTAACAATCCCACAGCATTTAATTTTTTTTTTTAAGGCATCAGTTATCCTTTTTCTCGTGCCATGTTCTGTTGTTTCTACTCACCCACTGGAGAGCTGCTGTCACAAGCCAGAAACTTCTCCCAGTTTTGGGGTGTCTGGGGTCCAGCAGCCCAGGCCATTACTGGCAAGGATGAGATGATGATGGAACTTCATCATCTTCTGTAGCTTGGTGTTCCCTGTGTCTTCAGATGGGTGATTGGGGTCTGCCAATGTCAATGACACCATTGCTGCCACCTTCTTGCAAGATCCTGAAAGGTGAGGTCAGGAGATCCTGCTGTTCCCACGTTGGATTGCACATGAACTTGCTCTCGAGGTGGGAGCCCTGTGGAAGCACAGGGACACAACTCTCCCCTTCATGAGCTGCTGTAGACAATKATTGCAGAGCTTATTTTCCAGTGAAGTTGTTTAAGGTCTCTCAGACTCCCACAGGAGAGGTACAGACTGATTTTCTGTCCCTCTCTTATTSTAAAGAATGCTGAGCTAGGCTGCTTTAATAATAAAGATGCATGTTCATGCAATCCCCAATGTTTTTTAAATTACTACAATAGTACAGGTAGGCCAAGATGGCTTAAGAGAGGGGCTTATGGGTACCTGTTCTTGTTATTGACATCAAAACAAAGACCAACCAATTAAAAAGTGTTTCTCCTTTCCCTTTAAAAATTAGGGAATAAAGAGGCCAGTTTATTTTATTTCTCTAGACAGTTCAAAGTACAGTTGTATAGCTGACAGCAAGAAAGAAGCTTAGCATATGGTGATCCTTATCCCAAAGAAGGCTCCTTCCCTGCTGTTTGAGGAGTCTTTTYCCTTCTCCCCCAAACCCAGATTTGATAGCTGTCTAACTCCTGACTGAGCTGCAYACAGCTGCCTCACTCCACAGTGTGACCCAGATCTGCAGCTCACTGCTTTGCAAAGCACATTCCCCTGCACTGACAGATAAATCAGTTTCTTGTGGCTGCTTAAAAAATAGCAGCTTTAGCTGCTGGAGAAGTTCTCAGCAAGTGCAGCCAAAGCATGAAAGGAGTAATCCACCACGCTCTGGACAAGCCAGAGGAGAGGCTGATGCACAGCCTCTCACCCACTCACAACCCCACTGGCACAGCAGCAGAGCTGCAAAATCCTCCAGGCTCGGTGGAGGCTGCCAGCAGCACTAACGGGATTAGTTAGGGGGATCTGCTTGTTTTCCTCACACAGGCTGGGAAGGGTGAGCATCCTCCCCTCAACTGGGTCATCTCTGCTGGAGGCCCTGAMAGATATAAAACCTGTCAGTCCATGATAATGCTGTCAATGCCAGCCTGATAATCTTGTCACTTTTTCTCAGGWGTCAGCAAAATTGGGCTTGGCCAGGAGGTAACTCAGCTCCTTGTGCCCATGCCATAGATTTTGGACGAGGGTGCTTGTTCCACTTCTCACTGACATCATGTTCCATTACAGACAAGCCCCTGAAAAGACCTTTATGACTAAAAAAAAGCTTGCCCAAATGATAATTTTGAAAACATTATAGGCTAAAAGATTGATAAAACAATGAGAAGGGTCTCATTCTACCTAATCTGACTTAATGCAATATTTCTTATCAGAATGTCCCTCAAACCTTTTGGAACAGAAAGCTATAAAATATAAGGACAATTAAAAAAATAGCTTTAGAAACCAGTGGACTAAGAGGATCTCAAGTGCAATGTTTCATTTCATCAGTAGACCATTCCTATGATATTTGTAAAACAAATATTGCCAGCTTTTGGGTRTGTGTATTTTTTATATATTTTTTGGTTATTGAGGTTTTTTTGTATTTTGAGAAGACTGGGAATGCCATTAAAAAGTGGGAACTGGTGATGGTGACTGCATAACATTTGCTACATCTCCTCCCTTCTGATATGAAAATAATAATTTTTGGCTAYGTATAATAATGATGATATAATAATAATGTTTGTTTATGTACTTTGTATACCATGGAKCCCGTGATGGATTGGACTTTAGAGTCCAATATGAGCCTCAACTGAAAAACCTGAGCTGGGCRAAAAACAAATCCTCAGAAAGGTGAATTCATCCACTGCAGTAATTAGGTCAGAAAGGTCTAAGAGAAGGTCAGCCATTCTCAGTAACTGTTTAACCACTCAGGATGATCAGGAGGTATGTGCACATACACACCTTAAAGAAAAGAACAATTCTGTGGTGATTGAATCCCCTGAAAAATTCACAGTAGATCCAAACTACTTACCTATTTGATTTGATGTGTATGTTTTCTAGAATTCAGTATATTTTCCTTGAAGCCTGTCAAATCTTGAATATTCACAGTAAGCTAGGCAAGGTGAGCTAAAAGCAGAAAGAAAAAAATGAAACTCCTTTGACAGGTTAAGTTTTGTGGCACATGCTGCAGACAGGAGGTCAAATTCTTATCAGAATAATCCATTCTGACCTTCAAAACCTTTTGAACAATGTGAAAATAGCGGCATGCCTAGATTTTTCTCCACATTGCACAGAATGAAAACTAAGATGGCTCTCCAACTGTTGTAAGAAWGATTTTTCTATCACTTGGACATCCCAGGTATTTGTAAATAAAAAGCTAATTAAAAATTGAATTAAAACAAGTGTAAACTTTTTTTTACCTTCATACAATAGCAAAAGGCAAGTATTCTCTCAGTTACAACATATTAGATAATATGACAAATAACAAAAGAAAAATATTTTTTTCTGCTCCTTTTCATTGAAGAAATCATCGAGGGTTTTTTAAGGTATTGTGTCTTTTCACACTGCATGATGTTACCCCCACTTTACTCTTCCCAGGGAGATCAGTCAGCAGAACATATTTGCCCATGGGTACCAATTCCAGTGTCTTGCCCTCCAAATCAACAAGAAACAAGCCAGCTCTACCCTGGAAGTCACAGTGKTGTGGAGTTCAGTCCAAATTGAAATGCAGTGTGTCTCACCCAGCTTATGGCAGGGCCAGCCCTGAATTCATGCACTTGTGAAGCTTCCAGATCCCAAATGATCCTTTCCAAGCAAGGGCTGAGCGGGAGCATGGCTGTCTGTGCTCAGGAATACCAGCTTGCTGCAAGGGATGCTCAGCTCACACACAGCCTGCATATTTGTAGCCTATTGTGAGTCACTTCTGCTTGCTGGGAGCTGGCATCTTCAGAGGGCATCACAAATCCTCCTTTCAGCAGCTCTGGCCTTTGACTTTCCCCTGCCTTGTCCCTCCTGTGTCACTCCTGCTCTGCTCGTACCACCCATGTCAGCAATTAGAGGGGTTTGTGGGAGCTGGGCACTAAACCTGCAGTAAAATTGATACTACAATCACAACAATGGCCTTAGTGGTATCCAGGCCATAAACCTGAAAGGAGGAAGAGTAATTGCTGAAATTAATTGCTGTTAAAATAAAAAAAAAAAGGAGAAGGGGGCGGATAAAAGTGTGCTCACCGTGTTACACTGCAAATRTCTGTGAGCATTGACTTTAACCCCTTTCAGAGCTGCTGCGGATCTCAGTAAAAGCAGGTGCAGACCCTCGGAAAGCAGGCTAATMATTTCCATGATGAGGATCAGCATTTCCAGCATCATTTTCAGGACAGTTAAGAGGAGAACCATGGTTGCTAGCACGTTGAATTCCATTTGTGGCAGCATCTGGGGCACAATGCTACTGAAACTGAAACTGGTCCCTCTCCCAGGAGAGTGTAGAAAGGTTTTTGGTTCTCAGCTGGGAGATGCACCTTAAAGTGGCCAATGTAACCAAGAACCATGTGGACACCATTGTCAGCTGCAGATTGTCCCTCTTTTTAAGGCAAACCCAAATAAAAACACCAACTATTTCATTCAAGATTTCTCCCACACAAGAATATTTTTTCTTTCATATACCTTACATACAAAATCTGAGAGGACTCTTAATGGAAAATTTCTGTGCTTTTGATGAATGGCCAGAACCTACCTGCAGAAAGCAGAATGGGCAATAAGGAGCAGTAATCTACAGTCCTATAAGAATCTTATACTCATTACTTAGGATCCTACATTATATTAATTGCAAACCTTTGCATTTTACCAAATGATATCAAGGATACCTTTGATAAAATAGTCTGTCACTAATGGCTCCAAATCAGCATCTAGCTTTTAGCCCATACAAGCTTAATTGATAAGACTTAGTTATATGCCTGTAAAAGGTATTACTTATTTATGAAACCTCACAATATGTTTCTGAAATCAATAAATATTCATATTATCCTTAATACAGAAAAACAAGTAATAATGTCCGTAACTCACTCATTTGTTCTTTATTAACCCAAGGCATAGTTACAGAAACCCATACCACTATCATATTTTATGAATAAACTTGAAGTTTTCTATTCCACTATTTTTCATGCAAATTTAGAGATCTTCAGGAAGGATAGAGGGGATAGTATTCCAAAAAATCTTCAATACATAGCTGAAGTGAGAGACTTGGTTTGGAACCACCTGCCTTGATGCTCTCTGATGATTCAAAGTTGCCAGAGCTTCAGAAAGGCAAGAAGCTCTTGCAATTAAATAAGAGTCGCTTACAGTTATACTATCCTAAAGGAAGGAGAAAAAAAAAATAAAAAAGGCAGTGCTGCTTAGCACTCTGGTAGGTGATTTATACAGTAACTCATTATCGGCACATATAACATCTCAAAATCTTAAAACATCTCACAATTGGGGTTAATTTTATGTTTGGATTCATACATAGTAGAAAACCTGTAGTAGTATCAGTCAGTTTAAAACCAACCTCCTTAAGAAATGATCATAATTTTCATTTTTCTGCAGTTCTGGAAATGCACATTGGCTGYACAACCCCACTATTACTGCAAAGCTTTAATTTCATTCGTATATCCTGGTTATTCTCCAGTGCTAAACATGCCTCTAGCAAAGCAGAACTCAGCTTATTAGCACAGATTTTTAATAATTTCTCCCTCCCTTTTCTTCCTCATTTTATTTTTTTTTTCATGTTATCCCCTTTCAAGTGCTTTCTTTTTTGGTTAACCATTAAATTTAAGATGATCCAGTACATAAAAACCTGAATTATATAAACTGGGAATAAATACATTTGACTTTAAAGATTTATTTCTTTACTAGCAAAATGTGTGTTCTTCCCCAGTCACACTCCAAGGTCTATGATAATACATCTGGATAAACAATCTCAGTTTATTTCTCTGTAAAAATATGGATTCCTGCTGGCAGCAAAATTTTATTGCAGAGGTATTGGAAAGTAATATCTGTTCAYTCTAACAAGCTCTCCTGAATCCATGCTAGCAATCAGAAAACTGTTGTGGGCCATTTATTTTGCCTTTTTTTCTCCCGTCTCTCTCTTTTCAACAAGTGTAATTGGAGCTGGAGCAAAAAGGCATGGTTGAAGGACATATCTGGGATGGTCATCCCTCAAAAGTGTTTTGCCTGCTTGGATGCCATCAGTCACTGCCCCTCAATTCCCTCTTAGATGAGAGGACTGCCTGTCTCGCATTCCAAATGCATTTTGACAGCCAGGTCTTCTTTCAGGTCTATGAGAAGWGAATATTTCCGGACCCCAAACACCTGCTCCCGTTAACAAAAAAAAMCCCACAAAAACAAAACCCACTCAAAACAACACATATGAGCAAGAAATTCTTCTTCATTAAGATAACTCATCTTCAGCTCTGAAAACAAGGCTACATCTTTGGAACAAGGCTGCATGCAGACCCCTTCAAGGAAGAACCCACTCTCAGAAATAAATTGGTCCAAATACTTTTCCACCTTAGATTTTATGAGAGACTGATTCATATTACATAMTGAACATAATGAAATGGAAGAATAAAAATTTAGCAAAATCTGAAGTGCCTCTACAGTTAGACTTGGAAAGCTAGAGACATTCACACACTGACTAATATAATTTTGATGGTACTTAAAAGGGCAAAGACAGCAACAGAGATATCTAATTTAATATACTGCTAGAAAGGAGTATTTTATGACATAAGCTTTTTTTGTTGTTGTTGTTTTTTCCATTGCTTCTTAACTTTCCCTAATATCGATAAACTTTCACCAAGACCCTTTAAAGGTACAGTCTTTTCCATTAAAGACATCTTGTATCTGGGTCAGGTTTTTTCCCCAATAAGAGATAAGGGTAGAAAAAGTTACTTTCAGAAAAAAAAAATATTTTCCTTTTTACAAATCCTGATTTATATTAACATAAGGAAGAGAGCAACTCTTCAACAAGGCTCATCAACAAGGCTGGAAAGCAAACAAAATTTAAACAAACAAAACATGAACATTTCTAATGTGAAGGCCACATCCTTTTTGYCTTGAATCATTCCAAGCTCTCCTTTCTCTGTTCTCCATTTTCAGATTACTAATATTAATTGTTTCATATGAACAGTTTTTCTACTTGAGACAGTGCTAGCATCCATTTTTCTACTAAAAAAGAAGAAGCTTGTGAGCATGTAAAGGGCAGTAAGGGAGAAATCTAAGAACGTTCAAAAAATTTCTTAGACTTTTAAATTTTTCTCATTGGTACCATTTTAAGTCTTCAAGACAAATCTGATTCTCTGTATAACTATTCCTCTTAGAACTCCTCTGCCCCATTGGCAAGGCTGRTTGGAATATCATTACATTCCAACCGCTAGGACTTGAATTTTTCCTACACTATTTTTTTGACACATTTTTTGACACATTCAAACATTTTTATTCCTCTTGTATCCCTTAAATATATCAGATTACTATAATAAACAGTAGCTGACCTTTACAGAGATGYTGACACAGATCCATAAATATTTTTGGCCATTTCCTAATGATTGCTATAAAATGGGATAACTCAATTGGCCTGTTTATTTTGTAGGTTGTTCCAAAATGGCCTGAATCTTCTTGCACTGTCCAACACGTACGGAAACTGAACTCATCATTGCAAGGCCCTCTGGTCACCATCTGAATACAAATCACAACCACAGCTGGCAGAACAAGCTGCAGGTGTTGGTTCTCCATGATCAGCAGCACTCCACTCTCCGCTCTGCTCAGTCTTCCCTTCCTTGTGACCTTCTCTTTGCTCTGTATCTCTTYTTGGTCTTCTTTCTTGTGTGTTCTCAACACTTTTAATCTTTTACCCAAGAGAGGTTTAGGAACAGAAATAAGAGGATGTTCCAGCAGCAGGGAGCTTCTCAGATATTTTAGTCAGAGATGATTTATTCAAATTCAAAAAGCTCAGCAATCCATCCATTCTGCAAGAGATGCAGCAGTGCCTGAGGATGTGTGATATAATAATGATTTAAGGCATGTGCACTTGTTTATATGACACACGTGCTCCTCTGTCACAGAACTAACTTTCTTCCAAGTAACRRATCTGTGCCAAGTTTATCATGACAATTKGAGATCCRGGGAGGWAAACARGCAGCTCTAAAGAATGAATCACCATCTGTCAAGTGGCTGTGTACCTTGCYTTAGAAATTATTGTAGCATAACTGATCTGCATCCTTGCRTGTCCAGACACAGAATCTCTTTTTCCTCAGTTACTGATACTGAACAGACTGTGAAAGCAAATTTTCAGATGTCCTTCATATGCACGTATCATTTTAACGCATGCTCTTCCATGAGTTTCTTCACAATCACATTTTCTTTTATGTTTATGTTCTGTATAGCAAGGATAAGAATTAGCTATGAAGCACATCCTATTTATCAATTACATCAGGAAAGGTGATTAATCCAGAGCAACACTGRTGGATTTCTCAAAATTGGCAGAGACATCCATCACATACAATCCACGACCTGAAGTAAATTGTAAAAACAATAAAACATGAACAGAAATCCTCTTTGAATTTGAAGTTGACCTGGAAAATGTTAGTTCCCAAAGRCTTTAAGTTACATTTGTATCTATGTGTTCTCTTATGGGCAACTTTCCTCCACATGGGAAACTTTGTCATCAGGTTTTGTTGGGACTGTTTGAAATGCAGTGTGTCTACACTGAATTGCAGTAATGTTTCAGTCAGAATAATATTTATGAGCACATTTGAAATAAAAGTGAAAGTGAGATAAATTTTTGATCTAAGGAATAAACAGCATGCCAAGAAAAAAAGGTCTCTGTTCATATCTGAAACTACAAGGATTTTCACCAACTATTAACATGAAACATTACATGCATTCAAGTTATTTTATTAGAAGATGTGATAAAGGCAAAATGATTCACATATCACTGTGACTTGTRTGTCRGGACCATTCTTTATACTCAAAAAAMCAAACCATCTCCATTTTAGAKKTCTAAAAATTTGAGAGCARTATCAGCTAACRTCATCATTTATGAGATTTTGYTTAGAAGTCTCATAATGAGCTTCTAAGTTACATCAACCTGAAAGAGCTAAAATGCYGAAAATCTGATTTAACATGCCTTTGAGCCTGGGCAAACCTGGAGGGCAAGTGTGCAAGTATCAAAACAATCCAACCAAACCCAAAATACCTGCTGCACTTTGGCCAACATGGATGRCACCTTTGCCCTTTTCTCTTGTGCTGCTTTTCTCTGTAATCAAAGGAAGCAGAACACCAAACTGCCACTTTTTGAAGATGCTGGGGRATAAATTACCACCATATCCAAGGAATCCACCCCTAACTCAGCATCTATTTATCAATGCAAATAACCCACACTTTAAAATTGAAACTATCTCACTAGATTAGCCAAGAACGGACTTGACCTGCTATAATACACTTTGAGCAGCCAGTCACYAACATAAAGAATTTAAGCACTGGGATCATAGGCCTTATCAATTGGTCTGGACCTACAAGATAAAGGAAAATTCTAAAACAACCCTGAAAATACAGCTCTAAAATCAAACTTGTAAATCTGTCCTGCAAGAATAGTAGCTCATAACATCCGGACAGGGAGCAACAGRTTATTTTAAACTGAATCCTAAGTGTTGTTGACTAAATACAAACTCTGAAGGAGACTGTAAAAAGTGGTAATTTCATTTAAAGTCACTTAAGAGTTTCAGATACCARAATAAAAATGCCTGAAAGTTTTTTGCTGATGCTGTACATATGCCAGATTACGACTGAAAAAAGTCTCACCCTTATCTGGCAGATTTACTACATAGAACATCKATCTATGCTCAGAAACTTGAGATTTTACCTTCATTCTCAGTAAATCTAGGAAATCATTTACATCTCTGGGTCTCTTATCACAAACAGAGAATTCCATCGCCCCCAAACACSCCCAAATCTGCAGATGTGCCAGTGAATTCATTCAAGATGTATGGAAAAAAGTTGTTTGTTTTTGAAGAGCAGAATGTCTGTGCAGAATGCAGCAGACAGCAGTTTCTGTTTAGGTGAAATCCAGGCAGAGGGAGGCACTGAATCCCAGCACACAGGTAGAGTAGCACCTAGGGCCCATTCCATTCCAAAGGCAGCTTCCATGTTGTCTAAAGGCCCAGGTTTTTCTGAGGAGATGCTCTCTTATTCCTTCATCATCTCATATCTCTCAATACTTAAGACTCAAGTCCTGCAGTCCTAGTGAGGGCTGATTGCCTGCCTTCCAAAGTGGAACAGAAAAACATTTAAATACTTTTTAAAATACCAAGAAGTTCTCCATGAGCAAAAATGCACATGAAAAATAATTTGCAACCTGTCTGCTCTCGGCATTCTTCTTCAACCTTTTCTCTTTGATCCAATAGCAATACTGCAAAGCACTATAAAGAGAAAAAATCTGGTATGACTTGAATGTCATAGTTGGTAGAAACATCCTCTAGTTGGTAGAAACGTCCTCTTTTCACAGAAGACAAGTGGTGGATATTAATAATTTTATGACATCATTAATGCCTGATACTAAATTTGACCTGAGCGACTGAGTCAATGCTCTTTAAAAGCAGGGCTATGACTTGRTCTAATAGCACTGGAAGACACTTTCTTCATTTCACAGCTGCGAGTCAACCCTCTTGCTGTGCCCATAAAGAGCACTGCAGCAGCACATAAGGGACACCCAAACCCATTCCAGGCACMGGATCCACCTGGGAAGAGCTCTTGGAAAAGCCCTGCTGCAGYGTTAGGCAAGTATCACCTTTTACTGGTCTGATATTGTGTTTCCAGGTCTAAAATCAGAGTACTGAACATGGCTGCAGTGATCTGGTACTGTTTGCTGGACTCTACAATGAAGCATCTAAATAGAAAAAGATAAACTTATTGTTCAAAACCTCATGTAAAGGCCTTGTCTGCAGTGGAAAACTACAATACTAGAATATGGCTTCAGGAATACTAGGAAATAGGAGAGTTCCAAATGCATCATATCAAGTAGGATCAATAAATTTAGCTGTAGTCAGACACTCACTGTTCATTCAAGGTTTGCTTTTTGCTAACACTGAGCATAA
>NW_026623628.1:622104-658112 GCF_030028575.1 Malurus melanocephalus
AAAAAAAAAAAAAAAAAAAAAAAAAAAAAAGTAGTTGTGGTACTAACAGTCACTAGGTCAAATCTTCCAGGTACTGTTTACCTAAAACCAAAATTCCAACCTTTACTAAGATTAGTCTTGTGTAATGTAGTGCCTATAAAAGCTTTTTTCTGTCTCCCGCTGTGAGCCTGCTCTGTGTGTGCAGTCACACCTGGCACTGTCTCCATCCCTTGACCCCAGTGGGTGCTCCAGCACTTGGTGGTTTTTGCTGAAGGGCCAGGACTGTGCAGGTCACACCCTCTGCCAGCTCCTCCACCAGCATGTGGTGATTTTTATATAGATTCCATAGCAGTGAAAATCAGGACAAAAGCTGTTATTCAGACGTCCAATGGAAGCCAGACAAATGTAATTATAAATGGAATTAAGATTTATCTCCTTCTACCCAGCTATCCTAGGATTTTTTKGGGGGAAAAAATGGTAAGGAAGATAACAAGCATGCTGAGAATCTATGTTAGGCATTTCTACACATCTACACTTCATTCTACTTTTTTAAAGTTTTTTTTTAATACTTCCTGTCTCAAAGAACAATTTTTTTTTTCTATCTTTCTTTAAAAAAACAACAGTGTATAGCTAGGTCCTAAAGGGTTAGAAAAGTCAAACCAGAAATTATAGAGCAATGAAATTATTTGCTACAATTTAGTAATTAGTTGGCTAAGGTTTCTCCTTGTTGCCACACTGCACACATATGATGATCCCAAATGAACAGCCTATATTTTCAGACATCACACAGAGTGAATTTCCAGCAGGGCTGCAAAAAGATTGGGAAAAATCACTTTGCAAGTCAGTTCACTTTATTTTTAAAAGCTCACCAAGGTCACAAGCCCAAGGAAAGCTTAATTAAAGTCGATGGAAGATGCAGAAGCGAGGCAGAAAGAATAAGATGGCAAGAAAAATCATTTTTTAAAACATATTAGATTATGTGAAGCCAGAGAGGCTTGACACCATCGATTTCAGAAATGGGTTAAAGATAAGGAACCAAGTATTGTAGGAATTACAATGAGGCAAAGCGGGCTGGGAACATCTGCTACACAAATCCACTTTCTAATTCCAAGGGATACAGTGAAGTCTAAGACTTAAGGGTGTCTAAACCCAGCAGGCTTTCATTAAGAGCCACACACCCRCAGGTCTAAAATGATGAGAAAAAAGAACCCAGAGCAGTGGTGTTGCTGGGCAAACATTTTGGTCTGTCCTCCTGTTAATTGTTTGTAAAACCCATAATATTTTGCCCCATATCTTTTTGATTTACACACCTCCCTCCACCCACCACCATTAGTCCTGGAACAGTGTGATCATATTTCCTGCCCAAGATGAAGACCACTTTTCAATCAAGCTGAGAAACTGTCTGAGAAAAGAACACAACATGNAAAAAAAAAAAAAAAAAACCAAAAAAACCCACAAGGTCAACTCTCACTTATTATACATAAAAATATTCGATGATACTTTCATAAAGCTTCTCCACCTCATCATTGTTTAACAACCAAGAAAACTCTCCACAGATAATGTGTAGTTATGTTTAAAGCAGTCTTTTATACAACTGCATCTTAAACTGACTTGAATGGCATGAGGTCAATGCTTGAAGGTGTAATCCCTGTCAGCAGAGCAATTTTCATGATCTGGGTGAAGAGTTTGCATCTTAACCTCTCAGACACTCGACTCCTCTCAGCATTCATTGCCTGCTAGTGCTCTCTGCTGCAACAGCAACCCCTCAGAGGGGCAAAATGAGGGAGGGAAGCTCGTCACATGCTGGTTGCCAGCTGTAGTCAGCAAGACTTGTTAAAAACTTTGGAAACCAGCCCAAGGTTAAGCGTTCTGAGGGTTTGTGCAGAAACAGAGGTGTCTGGGACATGCCACTGAACTTAGTGGTCAAATCATTTGCAGAATGAAGCTGAGGAAGGGTTCTCAACCAAGGAACTCCCCAAAATCTCACAGGAAGTTTTCAGATGAAAGATTAATAGGATTTACCCATTGTTTATAAAATAAAAAACAACCAATTGCTCTTTTCGGTGAAGCTTTTGAAAATAAAGTTCAGTGTTTTATAACTGAACTAGAGGCTCTTGGGGAAGCAGAAAAGCTTCTAATATGTTAAAAACTTTTTAGCTTGAGGCAGTGCTGGCTGGAGGAATATGAGATTTGAAATCAATTTTACTGGCCCCTCTGTTGTTTTCCACATGTGCTTATTGATTATTAGTTTCAAACAGTGATACTTAGTCTGAATAAAAAATAAGTAGTCAAGAATCACACAAACAATTATTTAAAAAATGCATAAGTCAAAGGGCTCTGTGTATACCAGCATCTACAACACCATTTCTTTGCCTGTTGCTTCCCTTCTGGAGAATGTGACCCTTGCTCAATGATCAGATGAAAAAAGAGAATGAAGAAATTTTATCCAGCTCTAAATTCTGGAAAACTCTGAAGTTACCTGATTACTCTTAGAATTGCTTATCTGATTACTAGACAAGGAAATAATTTAACCAAATGCCAGTATTGGAATAGGTTCAAAACTACTACATTTATGAAACCCATTTTCCCTGTTAATTTCATCACACTCCTCTTGTTCACCACCAGTCAAATTATTGTCATTGCTGCTCAAGRAAACCATTACCTCTTAGGCAGTATGTGAACCAGACATTTGCAGCTGCCACTTGTCCTGTACATAGGCTATGGAGAGCAAATAAATAAATTAATTGTTCACAAAGATACTTTTATTTTTCTCAATGTGACTGCAGCCTGTAATTATTTGGAGATCTTCTGTCAGCAGCATTTAGCCTATGACACGCTTGAAAACTGTGTTTAGAGAATTAATATTGCTGTTTGTAGTAGGTCACCTTGGGATGTGTTTCAGCTCTTCCCTTTCTCGATGATACACTTCATTATATTTAAGTGCATTCCTGAAGGAGACAGCCTGAAGCAAAGGCAATTAAGGGGAGCCAGGTTAACAGATTAAAAAGTTAAAGGGTTTGGTTTTTCTTTTGAAAAACTGTGTCTTTCTGAGCAGCTCTAAATATCTCTGGCTGGGTTATTTGGATTAGGCTAASAATGTTAGGTACAATCCCTAATGGTCAGGGTCTCACTGCGAGGACATGTGGCTGTGTCACCTGGAATTCAGCCTACCTCAAAGATTACTGGTTCAGCTGAYGTGCTGGAGGCAACACAAGAAAAATACCTTCTTGCTGAACCTCTGGAGGAGTCTATTTCAGTGCAGATTTGCTTTCCCTTTGGATAGACCTTCCTTATTCATATCACCTGCACGGTACTGAGAGAAAACAGCACAGGCAGGGGGTTGTGCAGGAAGAGGGAGGGAATTTCTTAAAACGGTTTCCCCAGATCTTGGTTAGATACTCAGAAACAAGATTCAAATCCTTATCAGCAGCATGTACTTCTCAGCCCATCAAGGTAGTTCTGATGGGGAAAAAGTGTCTAATAGATAGACAGAAAGGAAGTGAAAAAAAAAAAAAAAAAAAAAAACAAAAAACAAAGAAGATAGATCAACAATCACCTTAGGGTAAATAAGAAAGAATTTTTATGATGGGACTATTAAAAGTCTGTTTGAGATAGAGTTTTCTATAAAGCAAAATATTGCAGGTATTGTTATTGGAGATATTGAATTACTATATGGAATACTGAATTTGTATAYTGAGATAGGTAATTGTGTAAATTCACAATCATAGAATTGAGGTCTTTCTCAATCGTAGAATCATTTAGGTTGGAGAAGATCTCTAAAACCATGGAGTCAAACCATTAACCCATGAGTGCCACATTCACCACAAAACCATGACCCTAAATGGTGACACTTAGCTCCAGGAATGCTGATTCCATCCCTTCCCTGGGCAGCCTGTTCCAATGCCTGACCACCTTCACACCACATTTTTTTCTAATCGGAGTGCTACCTAGGGAAAGAGAGAGGGAGCTGGGGAAGAGAGAGAAAAGAGCCCTCTGACAAATTCAACTGCAAAGCCAGAAATCTATTACTTTCACTTTTACCTGAAATGGATTTGGTATAGTATGAAACTGATTTCACCTTCCAACCTAAAAGTCTATTTCTCAAACTTTTGTACAAATAAAGTTTCACTCACATAAATACAAATATTTGTGAAGAGATGAACACAAAAGTCAATAAAATAGGGCCAGCTGTTTCCCTTTCAAAATAATTCCAGATATTTGTGATTTATTTTTTTCTATTATTTTGTCCAGTTTTAAGCTGAACCTAAAACCTAACTTTCACAGCCTTCAGGGGAAAATGCAAAGCTTTATCTTCCAGGTAGGTTACAGCAATGCTCTGTCTACTCCACAAAAAAATAGTTTTACTATTTATATTTTTGAGCTCTATAATCCCTTACTAGACACTAAACACTGCACCTTCATTAAAAGACAYAACCTTTTAAAAGCCATCTTAATTTTGCTTCTAAATTTTCAGCTGGCACAGTGAACAGAAAGCTTTGGCTTTTTATATTTTTCATGGGACAGTACTTAAAATTTACTATGTCTGGCTTAGGTAGCTCTCACAGCACCCCTTAATGTGAAAATTTGCCASTGGGCACTGCCCTTACAACCGTAGCTCTTAACGGTGATGATTAAATGAGAGAGAAAATCCACTTCTACTTTGTCTTTAGCCTTCACAGGATAATGGATACAGTTCAATCTTAGTGAAAAGCAGAGATGCAAAGAGTGGTTTGATCCTGAAAGTCATTTCAGTCCTGGAAATGGATGCYTTTTGGAATAATGCCCGGTGAACTGCAACTTTCAGAGAGTCAAGAGAGTCTCCCATTAAATCTAAAAGGTTGGTTTGGCTGGTATACAACAGACACTAAACCCAAAGTACAAAAGTCAGATTGACTTATTTGAGACATTTATCTGCTGGAATGATAGCCCACCTTTCACTCTGCTCTGCTGAACTGCCACACTCCTAATCAAATCTTTATGGCCGTGGAGGTACATGAGTGACACGAGGTGAGTGCCAAGTGTCAGCCCAGGGAACCCAAGGAACATAGCATAATTATTATCACTTATTTTTCCCCATTTAGGAACAAAAGGGGACTTTAGTTTTTAAACACTTGTCAGTAATATTCTTTTCTTCCCAGGACTGACTTTTATGCTATGTGACTCAATCTTTTCTTTGATATGAAGTTTCCTGCTCTTTATCCATGGTGATTTTATAGGAAAGGAAGCAGAATGTGATCCAAATTCTATCACAAGWTATACTTTCATAAAGAAAGGCTTTTATATGAAATGAGTTACCTATTTCTGAGCACTTGCACAGGACTTAACCCATTAGCAGAAAGGCAATCAAGAATGCTGTTTCACTGCATCCTGAGTTTTGGAGTTTTGGCAAACTCCAAAGTACTCCTCTCCCTAGCCCTCCTGTTTCTGCAAAAAGAGAAATCTTGTGCAAAGAACAAGAGCCACATAAGCTGAGCTGGGGGCAGGAAGCTTAGGCTGCACAGGGAGTGCACTCAAAGGTCATATTAAACAAAAATTACTGGACTTCATCCTCTCTCCACCAAACACAGTCATATAATTCCTTCTCCCTGGCTACCATCTCACAGAGATAATAGCTGCAGAGTCAGGTGTTGCCCTTACTTGCAGTCAGCACAGAGTGCTGTCACCCGATTTCACAGATATCARAGGTGCCACTCGGCCATCTCCATCCTCATTTTCCTTCAGGTTCRGATTGGAAATGAGAATGAAGCTGAAAGAGGAAATTAGCCCCTCGGTCACAAGCATGAACATGTGAATGGGATCAGTGCAAAAGGCTTATTTCTGCTCTTCTTTGCAAACAGAGGCAAAGAAGTGTCAGATTCCTAAAGCTTGTTCTCAATTTTAATGAGCACAAGGGAAAAAYACAGAAAGGACTTGTATGCTTCAAGTTGCAGTACATCAGGTTGTCAAAAACACTGGAATGCCACACACTCTAATCTTTTTTTACTCACCATTGCATAGTCAGTACAATTATCTTGTTGCAGCAAAATTGGGAAAAAAAGTATTAAGAGTAAATTAGTGTTTATAAGCTATGAAATCTGCATTGCAGGTTGTCCCATTTCCCAAATAAAGAAAYATTATGAAAGCATTAAATAAGAATGTGAATTTTTAAGAAGCCTGTTTCTTCTTTTCCACAGCATTGCGAATACTTCTGGTGCACAGTCATGGCATGATCTGTAATAGTATCAGTGACAAGGAAAAAAAATTAAAACTGGATGAGACCTGTAATTTTAGAACCAATACATAAGAGCAAACAAATCTGATGGAAAATGCCATGAATAGTAATTGCTTGTTTGCAAAAGATATGAAGGTCAGGAAAAACACTGAGTGAAATTTAAAAGATGGGAATACATACTGGGAGAAAAATGAAAGGAAAATCAATGCATGCAGATACCTTTCTCAGCCAGCAAAAGATTTTCTTTGCATCTTTAAAATGGTATGTATACTCTTCACTAAAAATAATTAATGGTAAATAATTTGAAAAACCTTTTCTTTTTTTTCAGGTCCTTGCTGTTTATGACACTTCAAAACTGCCATAATGAATTCATCTACCTCTACCTGCTCACAGAAGTTCAAGAGCTACATGCAGTGCTTGGATACTCCACCATCAAGATTTCCATACCTCATCAGAGCCACAAATCTAAAGGGAGGTGCACAAACACAGAAATAAAAGACCAAGACCCTATTTAGTCTTGTCATTATTAATAAGAAGAAAATAAGAAGAAAATATTAGAAATGCAGCCTGAGATGGCATATTTGAAACTTTTCTTWAAATTAGTCAATTGTGAAAAAAGAAACAGGTTGTCTTCTGTCAATGACGGAACATTATTTTGGAAACAGTGAGGTGTGGTTTTCTGTGTCCTAAATATAATTAAGTTCATAGTTTCACAGTTGGGCTCTTAGAGGTTTTGCAATATATAAAGATTATTACTAAAATGATAATTGATTCATCATATTTAATTACACAAAGGTGATAAAAAAATCAGAATGATCCCTAAATTCAGTTGTCCAGAGTTTCCACCTCAGATAATTTTTGGATTTTGTTCTCCTTTTGCTCCTGAAGGACTTTGCAGTGAGCAATGGATGCTGATCTGCTTATGAGTCTCCATGGCTGGAGCCTGACAGAATAGTGGAATACATGAAATTTCTGCTGTGATTCAGTTAATKTCTCCAAACATCATATAGTTTGCTTTAGAGTCTCGTTCCACTTTTAGTCCAGTAGACTGTCAGATAATCCACACTAACTGATTTTATTGTAAAAACTCATCTCCTTATAGTGATTTTTTTCAGCTGCAACAGAGATGAAGGTTTTAGGATTAATATTATCTTTTTATCTTGATGCTACTTGTTTCCCAGCGKGACAGGCAAGTTTATGTGGAAAACTTATGCACAGAGAGCCACCTCTGTACTCTGGTAATGGAAGCCATAAAAGACTTAAACCCATTTGCTTCTGTAATTAAATCATCCATCTCAGGAGGATCAACAAAAAGCTCCAAGTGGAGACTTTTCAAATTAGGAAAAATTAAGCAGCAAATAAATATTTTAAATCCACCTAGTTTAAATTGAGTTTTCCTTTAATAGACTGGATTACTTGCTCTTAAAAAAAAAAAAAAAAAAAAAAAAAAAAAAAAAAATCTGACCACCACAACACCAAACTGAAAGCTGAAGTTACTCACTTAGTAATGGCCTATTCTGTCTGACTCAGACCATGAAGTTTAGAGATTTAAAAACAGATTTGAATGRATTTTTAAATTATTATTGATCAGTTGTCTTTCACCTTATGAAAGCTCACAACARATGAATGATAATTAGCCATTTTGTCATTATGGTGGCCGGTGCATAATTCAACATGGGTAGAAAATTTAACAAGTCTTTGTTGTTGTCCTTTTCCATTTAAAGAAGTCTAAAAGGGCTTTTGTTAATTCTGTTAATTCTGGTAGCCTCCCATACTTTAAAATATATATATCCCATTTAGATAAAGCTTTATTTTATATATTATGTGTGCAATCCCACCACTGTGCAGATTCGGGAAGACATTTGATTGGATTGGTGAACACTGCACAAGGGGCTGCTTCCAGCATCAATGTTTAATCGATTTTATAGACACAAACAATGAAGTCCTTGAAAACCAAATTCACACTGAAGTGGCTAAGCCTTTTCTGTTCATCCCTCTAACTCCAGCATTCAATTCCAACTAAGAAAGATCCCATTCTTCATGAARTATTTTTTCCCCACACTTTTTCTTTTTGGTGATTAGCTATAGAATGCAGTAAAGTGCCTGGTGTACCACATTAAGGGGGATGCTAAGCGGTTTACAAATCTCAGTAATTAATGACTATTTTTATCACAGTGAATATAGACAACTTTCTTATATCTATCTGCAACTCAATATAAGCCTCTATAAGCCTCCAGGCTGCATAATTGGTGCAATAGAGCTGAAAATGAGATGGGGGATATAATACAGCTCAAGTAATCCTGCCTTTAGCTGAAATAGAATAGTGGAGGCTCTGAGCATCCAGAAATGTTGTTTCCTCTAAGATTTAAAGCCAGCCAGCTGTCGGCTGCTGCAGTGAAAATTGCACTGTTATTTACTTTCTTTAGTATACTCCAAATATTTAAAGTGACACGACCATATTTATGGGCATTTTTTTTTATCTTTAACAACTTAAACAATGTATGCGATCACATTTTTTCTTGTTAGGGGCCAAATGGGTGCATATTCTTCATAAAAGTTTCAATTCAAGCACTCTGGAAATTACCTCAGGTCACAACATCCTGGAAACGATGCAATTGGTTTTACCTTCTCTATGCGGTAGCTGTGAGAAATAAAATCTTTTTTAAATCATAATGGGTTTRTAAAGGGCTCAGAGAACAGGAGGGAACATTGAAAAGGTTTATACAGTGGTGACATTTTGAGATTGAAAGAGAGTGCTTGTTATACAGAGACCTGATGAAATCTGTCAGGTTGGGATTTACTGTTTAGCACATTTACCTCAAATGTAAAACTGAAAAAAAAAAAATTAAAAGTAAAATAAAAACCCCACCAATCTCACCTTCTCTTTTCTTCACAGCTTGCATTGCAGAGAAGATTTGAACAAACCAATGAAAATAATGACAAAATCTTTGATGTACTTGCTTTTAATTTGTTATGTAACTTATTAGGAAATGATAAACAGAGTATGTTGTATCTCCATTTTCTGTGAGAACATTGGAAACATTCCCCAGTGTTCTGTCTGAAATACAGTTGGTCAGTTTAGGGTTTGGGGTTATTTTCTCCCTAAGGAAATCTTGGTTATTTTCAAGTTATAGCAGTCTATAATCAATGGTTTGGGGTAAGGATTATCTCTGTTTTTAATTGTGTGCAAGGAGCTTAGCCAAGTAGAGCCCAGGGGCACTGCTGTAAAACAATCATTAAATAACATTAAGTCAGTGGCAAGGGAGAAGGAATCAGTCCAATCATTGTACATCTCTCCCCCCAGACCCACACTCAGACTAGAGTCTGAGTCTAGTTCAGTCTAGTTCTTGTTCTGCTGGAAATGCCATTTTTTGATTACCACAGAAGAATTCCATTCATGTTCCTGCCACTGCCACAGTCCTGCCGTGTTTGTCCTCGAGACAGATTCACCGCCCCGTTCTGCCTCATCATCTGCATGGCTGAAATGAGAACAGCGATTTTCTGTCTCGGGGACACGTCATGGGTTTTGACACTGCTGGAGTGGAAATGATGTGGAGCTGCAGAGCATTTTCATTGCTGTTCAATAATGGTGAACGATGCTCTGGAGCTTCTTGAGCCTCACAAGTGCTGCTCAGAAGGTGCAGCCGCCTCTCAGAAGGGAGGCAATGTCTGTGCTTCACCCACATGGGCTGGGTCAATAACCTCTCCTGTGGGRACTGCTCTCATGGTACAAACCATCCTCCTCGATTCCTGATCTTACTGAACTTCTGCCACTGTGGGGTTGGGGCCACGGAGTGCGGGAAGGAGAAGCTTAAAGGGCTGGGGGTACCTGGTCACCCTCTGTCACCTCCCTGCAAGAGAACACAGACACCTCTCAGTGCTTTTAACCCAAGCATGGATGGGTTAATAAAAACTAATTTACCCCAGAGACCCTGAAATTCTTTATTCTGCCATTTTTGCCTAAGAAAACATCACACAGAGAGATAAAAACTTAGTTTCAAAACTACAAAGATGAGACAATGCTAACTTTTGTGGATGRACAGAAGGTATCTGAATGTGCTTCCTCTCATGGCACAGCTTGGACCTCAAAAGGAAATCTATGCCCTGTATTCACCTCTTCTGTGTACTGCATCTTTCATGTATTATTTTGCCTTTATGGATTATGCTGCCAAAGAGTTGCTAGGAATTATGCAAAGAGGTAATATAAAAGGTTATGCTAAAAACTGGTTTATCACACTARCATTAAGGTGATGTTATCAAATATGTTTTGGTATTCACTGTGGAGAAATGCTTCTCCTTTTTGWTGTTAAATTTTTACAGCTTTAACAGCACCAGATTTGAACTAGTTTCTTCCTAACCAGGGTGAACTAGGAGAGAGGAGGAAACACTTTAAACTGGAGATGTTGGGAATCTCACTTTATTTTCTTTGGTTCACAAAAGCCTGTTTGAGCAGTTACTCCAGCAATTTCAGAGTACTGAGAATTTACTCCAGGAATTTAAGACCACACTTTTTGAGAGGCAACTCTGCTATTAAGAGGCAGGCCTAGGAGCCAAAGAAAGTTTTGATGATGTTTCAGGAGCTATACATGACTGACCAAGGCAACAATGGTTTGGTTGAAAAGAATGTAATATTGCCACAGAAAACCTTCAATTAAAAAAAAAAAAAAAAAGTGAGAAAGCATGACTGAAAATTCACTCCCTCATATGAAAAATAATAGAGCTGTCCCTACAAGGACCAGGTTCTCTATTCATGCCTTRAAATAATTGATCAAAATTTTGATTTTACTGTTAAGGTCTTTGTTTTATTCTAAGGGTCTTCATATGTTTCCAGTTTGCATATTCAAATGCACTCCTCATCTTTCTACTACCATCTTTCTCTGGACTTCTCATCAACATWATCTGCCTGGCATCACACAATTCATTCTTCTATTCCCTTCTCAATATTTTCCCTGTAGCTTCTCACCATGTTGACCTATTTTCAGGAGCAGTTTTTCGTCTCATCAGAATTTGAATCCAGCACATTAGAATTAAGTTTTGAAAAGCAATCTACAGGGGAAAGATACATAAAAACCTTTATCTGTCCCACTCTCCCTCCCCTGCAACAGTAGCTCAAAAGGAAAATATTGCTGTTCACACAGAGCTGCTGCCTTTTGCCATGTCCTACACTTTCAATTGCAGTTCTGGATGGCACACAGAGAGATTTCCCAAAGGTTAATAGACTTCTGTTGCAGGACAGAAGTTCTGTTAACAATTCTGTTTAAAGTTTATTTATAGAATTCAGCCTGGAAGATAAATGCAGAATAGTTCCCAAGCCTCAATAATGTAGAATCACATACTAAGTCATCCATTCCTTCATATTAGAGGAACATTAGTGCTGGAAATTGTGGTGCCCTCCTACAAGATAACATGTACCTGCAAATTTTGAAGCAGACTGTGTTTGATGCATCACAGTGGAGCTATGAAGAAGGGGAAAAAATGTTATCTGCAATTGGGAAATAATTATGGGGAGATAGTTATGGTATGTTATATAATATATTGTTAAAGATATGTCATAAAGATATATTATGTTATACAATATATCATTGTTATCTGCTGAGCCTGTGGGTGCATTAGATGCCATAGAAACTGTGCAAGAGAGGCAGCCCAGGCAGAGTGTAAATAATCAGCCCAGGTAGGTGTGAGGAGCTGATTCGAGAGGCTCAGAAGGTGGGACGATAATTGAAACGATGAATTTGTTTTCCTGCAAGATTATCAGGCCCAGCTGGGTGCATTCAGCCTCCTGGGATCCCATAAATTTCCTGTCACACTGAAGGACAGCCASCTCTCATGCTCGCTGTGCAGGAGCCAAGGAGGAGCATTTTCATCTCATCAGCTCGACCTTGACGTGTCCAGAGCATAAACCCTGATCTGTGGTGATGGCAGCGAGGATCTGACTGACCTGGTCACCTCCTGCTGCCACCTGCACTGTTCTGTGACACCAAAGGCTGCGTTCTGACTGCCCTGCTGTCCCTCTCCTGGGAGCCAGCAGTGCCACCACACACAGCAGGGACACCACAGAGCCTGAGCAGTGCCAGGGAAGTAGGGAACCTTTGCCTCAGTGAGACTGCAGCCTCACAAGCCAAAGTGGGGAAGAATGCTGAGATATTTCTGCTGTTTCCTGTGTAAGGTATTCACCTATTTTTGCAAGCCTAGCTCCACATTTATGTGTATATTCATAAATTAAGGGACATGGTGCAGCTGTGTGGGGGCATCTGCACAGGAGATTGGATGTGAGCATCGCTCGGGATGGAAGGGCTGGAGCCTGCTCTGCAAGGGGAARGAATAACCATTTAAACTTGGTCCTGCTGGAGGAATCTTCAGTGTGGCCATTCCTGAGACTCCCTGGCAGCCACACTCGCAAAGTCACAGACTGTCACTGCTGGGGCTGACAGCCCTGCACAGGGGTGGCCCCGGTGTCCCAGGTGGCCCCAGTGTCCCTGCACAGGGGTGGCCTCGGTGTCCCAGGTAGCCCCAGTATCCCAGGTGGCTCCAGTATGTCCCTGCACAGGGGTGGCCTTGGTGTCCCAGGTGGCCCCAGTGTCCCAGGTGGCCCCAGTGTCCCTGCACAGGGGTGGCCCCCGTGTCCCTGCACAGGGGTGGCCCCAGTGTCCCAGGTGGCCCCAGTGTCCCTGCACACCCCGTCCTCAGCCAGAGCAGTTTCCTCACCGTCTCCATCCCAGGTTTCCCAGAGCAGTCTCAGGTGTCTGATCCCACAAAGCCCTTTATCCACGGGGCAGTGACACMGGGACAGCCCGAGCTGGGGRCCCTGAGCAAAGGAACCCCGGGCCTTTGATCCCCTCACAGCCCAAAGGAGCCAAAGTGTCGCTGCTCCTCCCGAGCCATGGGCTCCTGCCGTGCCTCAGTGTCCCTGCCCYGGCTGTGCCACAGCTCCCTGTGCCCTCACGGCTCTTGGGTTCCCATCTTGAGCTCAACCTGCAGCTCCAYCTGCAGCTGCACCCCGATCTTCCTRMCCCAAATGTGTTCCTCAACACCAYCATCACATTGCCATGGCAAAACCCCAGCTGGCCATCCCCCAGACCCCCACACTGCCCTGGAAGGATTTCCCAAAACACCCAGGCTCAGCTCTAACCCTGCTCCGTGCACAGGGGCCTGCACTTACCCTCAGCAATTCAGGCGTCAGGGTGTTGTCTTGAGTTTTGTGGTTTTGCTCAAAAGAGCATTTCTCTACAGCCTGAACCGGACACAGTCACCTCTGTTTTGGAGTCTGGTGSTCTGAACAGAGCAGACAGAGCTTTGATCAGGGAGAAGGATGGATTGGGAAGCAGGTAATGAGGGATCTTCTCATGAAGGAAGAGCACTGAGCTCTCCTCTCCTCCCGCAGCAGGTGCTGTGAGGAATCTGGTCACACTCAGCCYTGGATGCTGCCTGCAGGCTGACAGGAAAAAAGAAAGCCAGAAAAGTAAACAACCAGTATTTATTTGTGTAATTAAAGGAGACTAAAACATGATAGAAATATCTAATCACCACAAGAAATCCCGTAACCAATTTCCAACGTGATTAAACTCACATTGTTGCAAAATAAAGCAATCTAATCAACAGCCTGTGTTCTAATTACGTCTACCTGATCTCAAAATATTTCTGAGCTTGTTTATATCCCCAAGCCCTTTTATCTTGGCGTGCTGTAAAATCATTTCTGAAATGAATCAGGTAATGTGTTTTTCTTTCCGCGGCAGGTACGGCAGYGTGAGCGCAGGGAGGCTCAGGGACCACTGCCATGCAGGGATGATTGAAAATCTCAGGCAAGTGGGGGGAGCAGTGGAGAGGGAAATGAGAGTGCTCAAGGGGAAGAAATAGGTCTGCTCCTGGAAAAGGGAAGGAAAACACAYTGTATACAAATGAGGATGTAACAGGCTAACAGGTGGAGACAAAACTGCAGCGCAGGAAAAGAAGGCAGAGCAGAGAGATGAAGGTAGGGGAATCAGAGGCACCTGGAAGCAGGATGGAGGTAGTGGAAAGAATTCAAGATTCTCCCTTAAATTACCATTAATTGTGTCTCAAAAATTCACATTTCTATCTGTTTCTCACGCTGTACTCTTTTACTTATTCAAGCATTTTCTCAAACCCAATCTTTGCTCTCACAACCACAGTCAATTATGGTTGGCTGAGGAGAAGATGGGTGGAAGGTGATATATGCACACAGCTGAATGGTTAATAGTGTAAGGTACCTATTCTKTCATCTCCAAATGCAGGGAAAATCAGGAATTTTGGGGAGAGGAAAAATTCTGTTTTTCTGTTTTGCTATACAGCAAAGTGCATTACAAGGTTCACATAATAATATTGGTTTCTGGATGCTACAGCAACATGTAGAACTATCATGGCWTGGCCAACATGCTTAAAATTAACAAGACTAGAAAGTGGAGCCTTAACACTTTTACCAGTGGACCAACAACAAAAATGATGCAGAGGGAAAAAGAAATGCAGACCTTCAAGGTTTTGTTTTCCATTATAAATTCTTACACAACCCAAACTGCYTTAAAAGCCTTTCCCCCCATACACATACAGATTTTACTTCCAATGTTATGATTCAAATCAAGTTTGCCTCCTGGAGTGCTGAAAATCAAAAGGACATGCAGCACACAGGCAGAGTCCCAATTAGAAAAACTCCAGACAAAACACAGCACAGCGCTGCCCCTCATTTCTCAAACAATGGGAACTTACCTCAGGTAAGAAAAAGGTAAGTTACTTTCCATCAATGTGACAACAGCAAGACCATTTGGGCAGGGGAAAAGACAAAGGAGATAATTTTCCACTGAAAAATAAGCAATATTCAGTGGAGGCAAACATTACCACRTTTTGTTTTAACATTCATAGAGATTTCAGCTTTGGTGTGAAGCATTAGCTCCCCTGGTTTCTTATTTCTGAGTGCAACCAGAAGGATACAATAATTCACAAGAATAATGCAGGAGATACAATAATTCCTTCTTTAACATCCATGGAATAAAATTCACTGCATGAAGGCTTTTTACTCCTCATCTATTTCATTTTAGATCCCAGAGATTTAATGCTTTTCCCATTGTTAGTCACTATTAATGACAAAAACTGTCTCTTACAGAGATCAGTATCTGAGAGGGTGGTCCATCCTCACTGAGAAACCRCAGGGCTCTGAAATTTTGGCAGGCTTCTTCCGAAGCACATCTAGAGGCCCTTCAGAGCAAAGAGGTGTTCAAAGAGGCAGCAGCTGAAGAGAGGGGGAAAATGTTATTTTGACAATGGCCTCCATTTCTAAATTAAAAATAAATAAATAAATAAATAGAAACCAAACAACAGCTCTCTGAGCTGTTACCAAGAAATTCCATGGGTGCAGCCTCAGAGCTAGAAGAGAGGGAAAGCTTGGCTCAGACCTTCTCATTTACTTTGTACAAGATTTTCAGTAAAGTTAAAACAATTTTTTGCATGGACTAATTGGTTTTGTTTAGAACCACTGTGACATGTGACATGCACGGGTCTCACGGGAGATTTTTCCCAAGGTCTAAAGAGCCTTGGTTGCCTGATTCAAGGGCAAATCCAGGAAGGGCTTAGAGAACTATTAGTTATGGGAGGATGCTAGATCAGACTAGGATATTCTCCTCAACAAGAGGTAGAAGGAAAAGGAGAGTTTTTTTTTTTTTTTTTTTTTTTTTTATAAGAAACAAAATAAAAATTGCCTGGGTTAAAAAATAAACAATCCACAGTTTAAGAAGAAGGCTAGCAGTTCCCAGAAGTCCTTACAAATCTACAGCAGAGGTTTGGCTTTTACTCAAATACAGCAGTGCCTATATTATAACACAGAGACATTGAGACCACCTTTGTGCTAGGGCAAGCCTGATTACAGGCAAAAACACAAATGCTGGCTGCACAGAGCTCAGCATCTAATCACATCTTTCCTCACCTCTTCTCCTCTGGCTGCAGTGTTTATGTTACTTGAAGTGCTCAAATCTCATTTATTTGTRTACTCCCCCTCCAAAAAGGTCTCTGAGCTTCTGAGGCTTTGCTGTTTCTCCTAACACAGAGAGACAGAGAAACAGGACAATTATAAACCTCCAATTATRYGAAAAGTTGGTGTAGTTGMTGATGATTTATATGGTGATTGATCTTTTATAGGTCATCTTAAAAGTTAACATTTAAATTATTTGAGAAATTCTGACTCTTAAATTGGCTGTTTCAATAACGTTGTTGCTGCTGACTCCCTCGAGTGCTTGTGCTCTTCGTTTCCTGATTTTAATTATTAATCCACCACCGCGTGGTGTGTTTCTCTGTAGCAGCAGAAAGGTTAATATTCATAACCAGTTTTTAGGTTATTTTTAAAGGTAGGTGAGGAGCAGTGCAGGGGAAGATGGAAGAGGGAATCAAGTTTTAATTACTTGTTAATATTGCTGTCTAAGTTGTGGAGCTGATTGCAGGCTCTTTATGTGCACATTCCCAGGCTCTTTATGTGCACATCCAGGAGCACAATTCCACCCAAGGCTGAACATCACTCCCAATCTCCCCAAAATTACCTCTGTGCAAGCTGCTTCCAGGAGCCTCTGACCAGCAGCTTGTGTAATACTGATCTGCTGAAGTAATCATTGAAGGGAAATGTTAGAGAACCCTCCATAAAAAAAAAAAAAAACAAAAACAAAAACAAAACAAAACAAAAAAAAAACAACCAAAACCAAAAAATTTGTACACACATGGAAATCTAATCTAATCTATCTAATCTTATGCTGCATTAAAAATACAAATAAAACAGTTCTTTGCTTGGGAAGGACAAAATCCAACTTCCATACTTTGAAAGCAGAGAGCCTGCTGGAGACCTGAGCTCCTCCCTGCCTTATTTTTTAGTGTCTCAGACTGATTTTTCTCCTGACAAAAATCTAGACTTAAATAACCAGCACAATTTATTCCCTGCTGCCTGAGTCTCCAGAAAGTGCAAAAGCTTTTTTTTTTTTTTTTCCCCTCTACAGAGCTGCACTGAGAAATCTTCCTTTATATCAGCAAGGATTTCCATCACAGACTCGACTCTACATTTATTACCAGGATGCAATATTTGGTCCTTTTTCAGTAATGGGTGCACTCAACTACATCATTTATAGTGAAGCCAAAGTGAGAAAGAAAAGAGGAAATGAAGAAAACCCTTTCATGAGCAATCTTTACTCTATTTTTATCCCTCAGGAAAAGGTAAAACTAATTCACAATTWGTCACACCTAAAACTGGAATCAAAGCTCAGATTTGCCTGAGACAGATCTCTACATGTCCCTGCATAACCTCTCTGTGTTTATGCGGGGAGGTTCCTGCTGGAACTACTTGCTTTCATTCTACCCTAAAAATGAAGTTGAAAATTGACCAAATTGGTACCTTCACATCATTTAAACATAAAAAAGAAATTGAGACGCAGACACCTTTGTGCCATTTTAAGTTCTCAGCCCATTCCAAATAAGATCAGAGGCCAGTTGTTTCCACTTCCCAGTCCCTCTCCTCCAGTTGCCCTCAGAAAAGAACCACCAGGAGCTACAGGGTACAAAGTCAAGTCTTGCCCAGAAAACTGAGATGAGAAAACCTCAATCTGAAAGGCAATACAGCAGATATTTATGGGAGATAGAGTAGAATACACACTGCACTATTAATATTCCCCCTCTTCCCAAGAGGCTCGGGATCATCTTTGTAATAAGAAAGCCCTGGATCACCAACATTACTCAATTCCAATTCAAGATGTAACGTTTTCTTGGCACTCCTGCTGTATCTAATCATGCAAAATGCATTCCAAAGCCCATTTTCCCAGGTTCTAAGGGAGCGATATGACTAGAGTCCTGTCACATAAATGAAATGCCTGTTGCCATCCTRACAAGAACCCCACATATTTAACTGATGAACAATTGGTGGAAAGAAAGAAAAACTGATGTGAATATATATTTTTATTATCTTTTAGGATTGGTACAGAATTCCTTTCTGCTGAATGAGCCTCATGGACACTATTACTGCCACTCCTTTTTCTTTTTTTTCTTTTCCACTAAAGTTACTTTGCTTTCAGAATTATTAAGCTTTGTTTCACTGCCTGTTAAAACACAGGCAGCAGCAGAAAGAAAAATTGTTCCTCRTGTTTTCGACAGTTTCACTCATCTATATTCACAAGAGGACGTTTACCTATTATTCTCTCCTGTAAGAATGATGCAAATATTTATTATGCAGCACCATTTGAAAAGTCTTTTTTATGTTCTACATCAAAAAGATCGAGTGAATGAAAACTGAAAGTCTCACTGCATACACAGGAGATAAAAACTCTAACCTGTAAACTGCACTCCATTTTAAATTGCTTTTTCGAATCAGAAAAATGACAGAACTAAGCTCAGCCTATTCCCTGTCACCAGTCAAARCATACAAACTTGCCCATGGCTTCATGCAGAAAGCTGAGTTTTGATTAAAATTATGTACAGCTAAGACAAAATACTTACAGAGATACCATAGTGATGCTTCTTTGAAGACATTGAAGTGTTCTTTCTGCTCTGTCAAAGCCCTCTAGATGGCATTCTTTAGTAAACTTTGGTGACTGCACACATTTTTGGACTCGGTGCAGTTTACAGTGTTTTCACTAATGTTTTTAAATTAATCTACTGTAATGACTGTCAGTTTAATGAGTTATTAAAAGATATTCATGCTTTTGTAGTGCAAAGTGTAACAAAAATAGAATAAATAACATTTCGTTTATTGCAAAAGTTCCTGGAATAAAATGTATTTCTCTTGCCTGAAGTGCATTGCAGGCTCTAGGGAAAAGAAAAGCAACAGTATTTTCAAGCAATGAAATATTTTCTGGAACAGAACACATGCCTGCAAAAATTATAGCAACTCATCTTCCTCCTGAAGTAAGGTGTTTATAAATGAGAACTTCACAAAGTTTGAATAGTTTATCTGGTAGGGATTCTCTGAATGGTTTCACAAGCAGAACAACCAGTAAACAGAAGGAAAACCTGCTGCTAGGACCCCTGCTTAGCCTCCCATCAGAACCCTGCCTTAATTTGTAGCAGGCCCACAAATGTCAGTCTCATTAGATGAGCAAACACAAATTCCTGCATAACTCAGGCTCTCTGCCACTGCTCCATGGATCCCAATAACTTTGCAGATGCCAGAGGTAAAGAAATGTGTCTGGGAAAGGGCAGATCACAGAGTCTGGCATCACATGAGGTGGCAATCTCCAGTGTATAAACACACACAATGTATGTACACACACAACATATAAACACACACACAACATATAAACACACACACAACATATAAACACACACGCAACATATAAACACACACGTATGGACAGCACTCTTCCATGCCAGGTCAGCGTGTGACCACTGGACCCAAAGAGTGGGATTACTGAACAGGTCACCTCCCTCTGATGCATTACTAGGGGCTATCTGGGGACTCTTGATGACAGGAAATCAAGGCTGGTACAGCACATGGGGTCACATTATTCCCACTGAGATTTCCTAGGGAGCAGTGCCAGCTCTGTGATTGTTCCCAGACCATCACCACACTCTTGTCTTCCCCTCTCACCTCCTCCCAAGGCACCTTCCCAAGTCACCTCTCCTACTCCTTGCTCTCAGCTGCCACACTCCTCCCTTCCTGCTTTTCTCTTTCATCTTCCATTCCAAGTCCTAAATGCTTGAGGAAAACACGGCAGAGAAAGCCTTTCCACTGCTCTCACAAGTATCTCCCAAGTACTGAGCTTGTCACAGATCCTGATCCACACAGAGCTACCCGATAATAATTGCTTTGGGGTACATCTGCAACCCTACATGCTTTATTAGAGAATGTTGAGTTCTGAAAACCCAACCCCTCAATCTGATTTGTTAGTTAGTTTGYTTGATTCAATAAGTACATAGGTGTTTCATTTAGCTTTTAAACCCCCAAATTAAGCCATATATTCCCTCTTGTCTGTATTCTACCAGATGGATGCTACCTCATGCCTTATGCAGAATACCACAGGAAARAAAGAAATGAACAAATGTGATATAAAAGAAGAACAAGCCAAAAATACCCTGGGGTTATTTCAAACTCCAGCAGTTTTTTGCAGGTGTTCCGGGCTTCAACAGCACAGTGAGACTTTTTCATTCATGTGCTGCCTGCTTTCTGGAAAACAACACTGATGTGAATATCCAAGCTAAAGAAAACAAATCCCAATGTATATTTCAAAAGGAGAACTKGCTTTGTGTCCTATGGATTATTATATAGCTATGTTCACAAACTATGCCTAGGCTTCTGAGGCATGTTGAACTATTCAAGCATAAACAGAGCCAAGAATATTTATAGTTCTATTCTGTCATAGTGGATGTGGCAACTGGACAAATAACAGGGCCCAAGGTGACATACTGTAATATTAATAGAGGGSCAGAGTGAGAAATTACCAAACGGAAGCACTTGGAAATCTACAACCTATAGCAAGAGCAACCAATGTCATGAGAAAGTCATTCCAGACTAGGAATACATGGATTCAGGTTCCCTTTAATCATTTTGTCTGATTGTGTACTCCGTTTTATGATGGTTTAATTGTAGCTGTACTTCAAATGTGGTGCACTGATGGGGGACAGCAGGGGAGCATTAGGCATAAAATTTAACTGCAAAGCTCAATGCAATCCTAATTATGGTGCTGCTATGACACCTCCATAATTACTCATTCTTATCCACTGGCTCTACTAAAATAATTCACAGGACAAAAACACAAGCTGAGAACGTCAGCATTGTCACTGCAGTCCAGCTCTTGACAGGACTAAAACATGGTGGTGCTTGGATTTTTGACACCCACATCCCCCCACAAAATTTACAGGAGCCCTATTTCGAGGTCTCAGTTCCTGTATAATTCAAAGATCATCTAAACTGCCTAGAAGGAAATGTGGAAGAGACAAGTGCTTAAAATCTCATCTTTTTCAGGTCTCTCTGTGTGATCTGTGTTAGCTGTTTTTATTCAGTCAGAATCCAGAACTGAAGGAACTTTTTTAACACAGGCAGTCAACTTACACTTTCCTTTTAAAAATGCCTAGAAATAGAAGTGGAAGTTGTGCTGCAATTTTTCTTCCTATAACAACCCAGCAGCAGAGCATTTCATTCATGGACAAAATAAATAAGCATCACCATGCCTTTGTCCCTCTCCAGACCAGGAAGGCAGTGACAGGGCTGGCATTCTCAGCTTGCTTCTTGTCTTGTGAAACACTAAGCAGGAACGGTGGATGGGGAAGAGCGATGATAAATGTGTCATAGCAGTGCAGTAATTAGGATTGCACTGGGTTTTGCACTTGATACAGGAAGCAGGGATCAATCTTCACTCCTCTCTTTGCCTGGGGAATGCCCTTATCATGGCACTGTGGAGACAATCTTTCACTTTTTTTTAAAAGAAAAAAAAAGACGGCCCTTTTTTTAAAAGACTGCCCAATCTAGCCTCCAGCTCCACAATTAGGAGACTTCCAGGGGAGAGGACAAGCAAGGGTCTGCCTTCCTCAGGTAAAGAATCAATTAAGACTTCAACCTTCACATCATAATATAAAGGATATGTGTAAAATCTGGGGAGCCTTCTCAGTGCTTCCTCTTCCTCCAGGTACATTTACCATGGAGTGGAAGCTAAATCAAGTCTAGGGAAATAAATAGTTGTTCACAAAGATAGAAATCTTGGCCACACTTGAAAAAAACCGAATTCTAGCCAACTTGAAGCGTCCACTAATATAATATAGTTATGTGTTCACAGTCCTTCCAGCATCAAGAGAGTTATTCTGTGCTCTGCACTCCTGTATTGTGCCCCATTTTACCTGTTTTAATATTTTACAGAATATGCCTCGAAGTGTCATCAGAGYTGGAGGAGCTGCACAACTCCTGATAACCTGCAACACACACTGTGGGCTCTTCCATCACAAAAAGGTTAAAGAGCACTTGTTTTGGCTGTGCAGAAAAGGTCAAGGACAATTACCAAAACTCTCATTGCTGCATTTCAATCTTTCCTTCCTCCTATTTTAGAGCAACTTAGTTAGGGCAAAAAATCATTTATTGGATCATGAAATGAGAGATCTTTAAATTTTCTGCATGGTAACAGCAGAGATACAGATTTCCTCTAGTACTGGTAACTCCAAGTCATACAAAAAGTTCAAATGCTGGGTTTGAAATAAAAAGCTTTTRGAACTTTTGAAGCAGTGAAAGAAACCATACATAATTTTAAGGGTTTTTTTTCCCCCCCTTTTTAAAAGCAAARACCATGGAATTTAAAAACAAAACATACCTAAACACAGATTCTGCAATAACAACACAACTGTGAATCTGAAATAAGGCACCAYTTGCTGCAAGAACTTCAAATAAACAGCAGCTTTGCAACACTGAACACTGTCCCTGCTCAGCTCATTCATTTACTGAGTGCAAGTTTGGCTGATAGGTACTGGCAGCAAAGGTTAGATCAACTTCCCAATCTGCTGGAGGGTGCTTAAAGGATTAGTACCAAGGGACTTCATAATATTGAAAGTACCTGATTCTTTCTGCTACTCTAAGTTATTGCAGGGAGCTTCCTCCCTCAGCCAACACAACAGTAAAATGTCTAATCAAAGGTAAAATCAGGTACACTTCTCATTTCCTGATTATTTCCTGGCTGATTTCCGAAAATTGAGACCCATTTCACTTAATGAGGCTTGTGAACCAACCTGGACTCAGAAACACATATATCCAACAAAACCAGAAAGTGCATGTCAGTTGGAAAAATGGACAGTTTTCTTTCACAGTAATCGTATTTAAAGTAACCAAAAAACTTCTTCCTGACTCAAATTTTTGCTTAAATATAATCCAGATGCATATGCCTGTTTTATAAGGATATACATATATTTATACACATATACATGTATGTATATATACATATATATATATTTCATTAGTGTTCTCTGAAGAGTTTTCTAAATGTGATTCTAAGATTCAAAATTTTCTCTTCATGGGAACTGACAAAGCAAGGTAAAGGAAGTTTCAGTGGTTCACTTCCCTGAGGTCAGTTCAGGAGTCACCTGCCTACCTACCAAAAATACATCCATAATGTACAGGATATGTGATGGTTGGTCAACCACAATTTTTATTATAGTCAGAACAGAAATGGAAGTTTATTCAGAACATGCCTGCTCTCAGCTGAATGCAGAGGTCTAAATAAGACTAGAGGGCTCAAAATCCAGTGGGAGAAACTTCTGTCGAGCCCATTTGCTGATCCATCTCACAATATGGAAAATGACAGCAGCTATCCATTAATTATAGAAAACGAGTAAAAATCAAATGTCTTCAGAATGAAAACCYACAGAATATTCTGGGTTCAAATCCGTCTTGTTTTTTTCTAAAGATCTAAAATCCAATTATGGCATCACCCACTAAACTGCATATTTACAGCTCTCCTGATTCAAAACATATGGAGAAATCCAAAGCTAACTAAATTTTCTTTACTCTCTGACACATAATTTCTGATCTGAAGCCAGCCATGGAGCACAGCAAACCAAAAGGGATCTGGCTGGGGAAGTTGTGGAAAATTGACATGAAAATGTTTAACACTAAAGGCCTAAAGAGAGTCACAGCAGCAACACTGCAATATGAACATTTCAACAGCAAAGGTATCACTAATAAATATTTTTAAAATGTCTACTTAAAATGGAAAAATTCCTGAAAATACATATTATTAACCTTCTTTTATTTTTTCCCCATAACAGTCTGGGGAACATCCACTTTTTGTCTGTTGCCTCTTACCAGTCCTTCCTTTCAGGCTTWCAGGTGACCACACCTGGAGCAAACAAGATTGCAAGGTTACAGATTCAATCTGTTTACCCTACAGGATTGCAAGGTAAACACCTTCAGGTAAATACAGCGCAAACAGAAGGGGAATTAAAAAGATGGGAAAGGTTTTTATCTGCAAAATTAGCAACATCTATATTTCATGTAAAGTTTTCTATTCCATTATTAGTATTTATTCACAGATAAAAGGTAAAGTGCAGATAAGAAAACCCTTAAACCTGAGTTGTTTTGTCAATATGGAAGAGAAACATGTCTATATCTCCATATATCATTCCTTAAGTGGAAAAAAGCTTCCTTCCTAGTGTCAAAATATTCACCTATATAGGGACATAGATAATTATAGTTGTGTTCCCTGCCATTTATTGAAGAAAGAAAATTAGATGCACAATAAATAGGTCATTTTGTCTCCTTTGTTTCCTCTGTAGGAACAGATCATCCTTCTTACCCTTCAAAAATCCATCACAACTTTTTTACCATCAGCCCAAAACACCAGCTGACAGGATTTTGCTAATTAACTGCAAGTTGCAAGGTACAAAATTCAGCCATCAGTTAGTTTTTTCTTCTTCTAAATAATAACACAATTGGAACATTAAAATGCTCCTGTTGGCTTTATCTTATATTCTTATGTAAAACAGAGTTATTTAAGAACCAGAGTAAATATTGAGAGTATTAACCAGTAAAAGCTAATGGAGGGAAGAGGCCCCACGAAGCTAAAAGCGAATGCCAAAATGCTCCAGCAAACGAGGCCATTAGATTTTCCACCCACTACGCTGCCAATAAGGCAAATACAATGATTTCATTTATCTAAATAACTGCTGGTAGTCACAGATAATGGCAGCTTAAGCTACTCAGTGAGCAGTAGGCCACTTGGAGAAACAAAACAAAAGAAGAACAGAACAATTGTGCAGCTCCTATTATTCCTGGTTACTGGGACGAGCGCACAGGTGAGTGGAGAACCTGAATAAACAAATGTTGGTGACACAGATCACACATTGAAAAACCAGCCCACAGACCGAACCTGCACGACCTTGAGAGTCACTAGGCTCTTTCTTTTTTGCCTTTTCCATGCCTGCACATAGCAGATAAAGTCCCAGGACTCGCAGCCAGCGACTGGAACAAACGAGCCGGTTCAAAGGGCTGTTGTGAGGCGCTCTCCCACCGTACAACAAAGTGCCATTTTCCCTTTGCGTGCTTGGTGCCATCTCTAATCCAAAGCAATTGCCCTAAGGTGCCAGACACACGCAGAATGAGGCAGCCAGCAACAGCAAGGATCATCAATCTGACTCCTCCAGACACTAAATGTTGCTGGACAGAAAACTCATGCTATATTCCGCCTGCGCTCCACCAATTCCAGAAGAACTCATAACAATCTCAGCTGCTGCTCCTCAAATCACTGCAGTAGYTCTGTAATGAATGTGTCACTAAGGAGAGAAAAGTCATCTAGATTCACTCAGCAAAGAATATAAAAAGGGGGCTTAATTACAAACAAGATGTTATATTTTCGGATRGCTCACAGTTAATTTTTTTGCACTGCCAGCACAGGAAAGATGTTTTAGCTGATCAGCAAGCAGACCTTGAACCACACAGTCTACAGTGCAGAACTTTGGTGTAAATTGAAGCAATATCTGATTTACACTCTGCAGCTGAGGGCAGTAACTTTCTCAGCCAAATTATGCAAGCAACTCATGCCCATGTAGAAACCCAGGGGATGAAGTGAAAAGAGGTGTGGAGAAGGATTATCAATAAATGTTTCTAGAATCAATTGTTTTCCAGAAGATGGAGGCCTCCATATGCCATGTTCTAAAGTGAGCAAAATCATGGAAAAAAAACCAGAAAATGGGCTAGATGGTTTCTCAGGCTGCGTGTCAAAAGTTTCTGAAACCACTGATACTTTCTTGAGGATAAAGGAATTAAAGAAGATATCAAAAAAAAATTCAAATATGTTAATATGTTACAACAGAAAATTAAATGAAAAGGCTTGGTATCTCATCTTTGACAAGCAGGTACCCTGGGTTCCAGAAGGACAGTGAAAGGTGAACCTTGAAAACTCTCTCAAAGAGCTTTGAGTTGGCTTTTTTTTTTTGGTCTCTTCCTGGAGTGGTACAGCAAAGGAAATTATCATTAAGAAGCTTGTGGAGAAAGTTTAGCATCTAAAATATCAGTACTCCCATAACATAAGGCTTAGAAGGACAAAGSTAAAACAAAATTATCAGACAACTGCTCTGTATCACTGAGGAAATACCATCCCACCAGAGGCAGCTGCCACACGGGAGCTTTGAGGCATTTTCCACCCTCTGAAATGAGATGGTTTTCTCCCAGCAGTTACCGCATAAAGAATAACTTAGATTAATCTAACTGGAGAGGATTCTYTCACACAAAAGCAATAAAGAAAGGGCTGTCCATGTCCAGGGTGAGGTGGACAGGAGCACCCAAGCACGGAGGAAGGCCACCAGCAAAGCTCACAGCTTGAGCTTCTGCCTGAGAGCAGGAAAAATGTCTTTCACTCAATGCACAACCTCAGGGCCCAGGAAYCAGCTGGTGGGAAAAGACATCAGTGCAGCTTCACTGATTGGTCTGAAGTGATTTCAGGAAAGGTGTTMTTCGCAAATATTTACTTCTGGGAAGAGTAAATACAGCAGGGGTCAGGAGGCTGTGACCAGATGCAAAGTTTGAGGAACAGCTGGCTTCACACAGGAATGAGCAGAAGCCATCATCAGTGGATGAGAGAGGGCAAAACAGAGCTTTTTTAGCTCAAAAAAAGTACCTGATTTCAGTCATCCATTTGCAGCACTGCCATCAGTCCTGAACACAAAACCATAATTTTTTCCCTTCCCTCCTTTGCCTTTCCACCYGTACAGCACCCTGAGGGTGGCTCTTACTGAGTGCTYGGGGCTGGAAGGGACCTTGAAGATCATCCAGTAATGCTTTATCTACCAGCACCATCTAAAACCTGAAAATTATCCTTTTTACCTGCAGTCTGTCTTAGCTAAATTTGATAGATTCAATTTGGATTTAAAATTGCATATTTTACRTCTTTCACATGTTTCAGTAGAAGCATAGCTCTAATTTTTTCCAAGAAACACTTGACTCCTTTGTTGTTAATTGTATAAGGTGTATTTTTCCCCATTAATATCTCCATAATGTAGAATTTAATTTATTTTCCACCATTTTACTTTTAATTATTACAAGCCTCCTAAGCAATAAACAGAGGAAACATATTGATGGGACAAGCCTTTTAAAGGATGGGACATAATAATTATTAATTACAACTTAAAAGTCCCTAGCAGCACTTTTTTGCTATAAATACTGGCTGACTTCAAAAGCTGAAAAAGACTGGTATTGTGCAGCAGTCAATTAATTAGATATACTGCAGATACCTTTCTTAATGAATTTTATTATTAATAGCACAACTGTCAGATTTAAATACTGACTCAAGTATTAGCATCCATTTTTTTTGAGGATGAATATATTAGGCTGCATGGGGCACCTAATTTAATTGCAAATTATTTTTTCTGCTTTTGTGTGGTGCAGTGTATATTGAGTTCACCTTATGGCACTTATTCAAACAGCTGTGCTAGGTGGCAAAACTTTAAATCATCCATAAAAACAAACAATATTTTGCATTCCTCCTCTCTGCTCTCTGTTATTTTCTGTGGAACATGACAGAATTTTATTCTCAGCTTGAATAAAAGCACAGGATTGTAAAATAGCATGCCTGTCAGAAGTAAATCAAGAGTGTCCTTTTTAAAGACATGAAAATGCTTAGCAAGTTTCTSTTTTAATCCAAGCATGTTTGGGAGCTGGTAATTTCTTTTCAGAAGCAATGTGTCCACAGGTAGGGAAGTTGTTTTTTCAGTTCTATGAAAGAGCTTTTAATTACCTGCATTTAATTGAGTCTTGYACATACACATTGGGAAACAATTTATGAGGTTTTCTGAGTCTACAGCATAGTTCACACAATAAATCATTCTTTCTCTGTGTACTTAACTCCCATGCTGTCTTTGAGGCATGGTTTGTTGGTGTTCCTTTTTTTTTCTTTTCAAGGAAAACAAAAAGCACAGAGAAATTATAAAGTAGCACAGGCCAGGGTTTAGGGTCAGAACAGGATAACTCCATCTTCTTCCCACCAGTTAAACATCAGGAAATTGGACAAGCCATGTCACCCTCAGCCTGGTATTTCCATTGAGGTGGAGACAAGTATTTGCCATTTCTGCTGCAATTTCCTGAGAACTGAAGAAACAAAACCTGCACATAGGAACAAAACACCCCCTGACTGCTCTGCAGAAGTTCAGACACCAATTTAGGCTAAGATGAAATTAAGCATTATTTCAGCTTGTTTCTATTTGCACATTGGATTAACTTGAGCAAAATCCACTAATTTTCAGTTGTGGTCACAACTTCCTGCAAAGATAATGGGAAGCGAAGAGAGGTGACTGAATGCTTGAGAAAAATTCCAAATATTTGAATTGCAGCAGGACCCAGAGGTCCCAGGTAAAACCAGCAGAAAACTGCCTCTGCTCTGATGTTTTCTGAAGGATAGGATGGGTGAAAGGAGTAGCTCCGGTATTATTTAGCTAATTGGTGTTTTACTTTGCTCTTTGTTTTACAYGAGACGAGAAAGATTTTCTGTGGACAAGTCAGAGCACAGAGCACACAAAGGAAAAAGTGCTAAACATATTAAAGACCTAACTGCTCTGGCTGCTACTGTGGGCTCCAATATCTGCATAATCAAGGAGATTATGCAGTGAGGAAGACTTTGGCAGAGTTGTTACCTCACTCAGTGCTTACCAAGATAAATATAATTCCRAAATACACTGCAAAATGAAGTGGAGGTGTCTATTTCTGCAAGCAAAGTCATGGAAAACATTGGTCATGCACCCTTGATGGATCCTTCCTCCTGATCCTTAGCTCTTAACCCCGGGAAATTCTGCTACAAAGGAAGATTAAAATAAACATATCTCACAAAAGACAGAAAAAAAAACATTCACAAAGTTGGCACAAGAGTGTGGTTCTAACTGTACAGGTAGCACCAGTCTCCTGAAGAACTGATTTAATTCCTTATGAAAATTTTAAGGCATTCTCCTCAGGTAAAAAAGAAAARGAGAAATCCTATTGAGGCAGACTGAGAGACTACTAATCACTTTTCTTCTCAATTCTTCTCCCTAGCCCTAATTAGCAGGGAATATTTGCATTGAAACAATCTCTTTTTCTCCTTCATTCATTTAATCAACTGCTTATCCCTCACCTGGAGCCATAATCTCTTGTCTGTAGCCTCATAATCTTCTGCACTGCTAAAAGGATTAGGCATCCAGGTGAAGCATAAGCAGCAGGAACAGCTGATCACACAGGAAACAAATGCTATTCTGATTTTTCAGATGCCACTTTTCCCCTTGGTGATTAGGTAAAAAGCAACTCTAACCAGCACTATCTCTCTGAAAGCAAAGAGGGAACTCTGCAAACATGTAGGAAAAAAAAAAAATAACAAAAATAAATTCAATCCAAACCTCAAGACATAGCTTTTTGAAATAATTCTCCCCCAAATTAAAACTGCATGAAACTACAAAATGAGTAATATTAAAAGAGAATAAGAAGATTAAGGGAAAAAAAAAAAAAAAAAGAGAGATTATTCTAATGCCTTAACAAAATTGCTGCAATCTTTACAATGCAAATATTTTCTATTCTGAAAACAGATGTCTCTTTCTCTTCTTTGGGCTTCTCCTAAAAGACTGGTGAAGCTGAACTGGGGGTGGGAAGGTTACATTTTCCTTCTATAGTGTTCTCTGGGCAAGATTAAGTCTGCCACTGTACAGCCCATGCTCACATTRTCATTTATTTTATAAAGTTGTAGACTTGTTTTAAAGTCAGGACATCTATTAAAGCAAAGCACTCTGACTGCATGTGCTCATCAAAAATGTACGCAGGAAACATCTGTAAAATTCAATATGTACTCAATTCAAAATTCAACACTGGTAAAATTCAGCATTTCAGAATTCAAAACTGTAAGATCTAAGTCCAGCCAGTTCACATCCTTTTGACACACTTGATTTTTTAGACTTTTCTTTCGTTATTTACCATTTGTTTTCCAAGTAGAATTCTCATATTAGGGGCAAATACAGCCCTCATTAATACACTGTATAACTGGAAAGTATTCAATAATAGTTTTAGTGGCTGTCTAATTTTGAGAGGAAAAAAAAATTAAATATATTATGCTCTTTCATTTAGTCTGGGTGAACAATAAGTTTTACAAAAATGAAACAATGGCATATTAATATGACTTTTCAGATTATTCGATACTGCTCGTACATGGGAATGGGGTGAAATGACAGCATCACCCAGAAAATGAAGCCTCTAGAGAACAAAAAAACAAATTCTATTCAAAATCACATAAATTTTCATACCTCTCCTCTCCAGTCCAGGTTACAAGGTGCTCCTCTTTACCTATCCACCAATATTGTCTGGGCCTAATGGAGTTTTGATTCCTTCCCTGGCAGTTTAATCACAAATAACTCTGCTTCTGTCCATTGGGAGCCTATGGAGATTTACAGGAAGGAAAGCAAGCCAGCCAAAGCCTATTCCCAAGAAGTTCACTGTCCTTTTCATCGATTAGAATAGATTTCAGTAAGTGAGAAGAGATAATAGATGGAGTGAGGTTGGGGAGGTTGTTAGAGATCTGTGAAAACTCCAGTGAAATGTAGATTGAGTTAACAGWGTTYAACTGATGGAACCAGACCCTTCTGKGCTCCTGCCAGTAGCAAGGGGCAGCTTCTTGAGAGCTGTCAAAAGATTCAGTCTGAGCAGAAAAACTCAACCCCTGAGCCAGGGGATCTGATATTTGCCTGTGCCTATATTTCTTCTGAACTGCTATTTAAAATCTGACCATTTGGCAAAACCCACTGGAAAATAACAGCCAAACAGATCCAAACCTCACCTGGCAGTCCTCTCCCTTCCACTGGTATAAACTACAAACATTTTTTCCAGGCAGGGATATCCATGGGCTTAGGAGCAAAAAGTCCCTAAAACAGTGGTTTAGGGCAGACAGGGATTGCCCCAGTGGTGTTGCACACCTAACACTGAGCTAACTTTGAAACAAAAAATGTAACATGTTAACTTGAACTGAATTATGGAAATCATGCAAAGATATATAATCCTCACTAGAGGATTATATATATATATATATATTTTTTTTTTTTTCCCCCGCTTACCACTCTTCCAGTGGATGTATTCACTGCCTGGAGGCTTCCAGGGGAAGTTACCCTACCTCAGGCATTTGTTGTGATCTGAAAACCCCTCTCAGCTCCAGCTGTGGTCACAGACACAGCAGCAGCAGCAGTGAACAGGGTTTGCCACTGTTTTGTTCCCCTCATTCCTCGGAGCAGCCTCAGGCCATTGACCTTCCAGAGGAAGCTGCAGAGCTCATCTCTTTTCTTCATGGAAGTGGAAAGATGACTTAAAAAGCAAGAGTTGAGACTAAAAAAGCTATGATATGGAACAGCCTGCTCTTTTTTCCTCCTTCACATTTGAATTCATTATTCTAATCACAGCACATACTAGAAGAGCCTAGAATCTAGGGCAGGTGCTTTAAATGTCATRCATAACTCCAATCCACTAAATATCTCAGAAAATTGGAACTTCATTGGTGATTGCTCAGTTCCTAATTAACAGTGGAGGACAAAAATCACTGCAAATTTGCTGTTTGGCCGAGAATTGACTAAAAAGCAAAGTGTGGGTGYATTAATGGAACAGGCAGCACTTGAAGGCTGGAAGCACCTAGGGAGGAGAAAAAGTTATGCTTTCTCATAACTTCTCAGGCTATCTTTAATAAAAATAAAAGTCACACAAATTTAGAGATAATTATTAAATAATAATAATTTAAAAGTGTTCTTTCTTTTAGCAGCAAATCTTTAAAAGATATTTGTATGTAAACACCAAAAAGTTAAAATATCATTTCCTAAAAAGAAGAACTTAAATTTAAGTTGGGCTTTATATTAAATATTAATAATTCAAAAACAAAATTAACCATCKATAGTACTCAACCAAGAAAATGTTAAAGATGGATATGTCATATATGTGACTTGAAAGTGCTGTTGCTCAAGAACTTGTAAATTGATAAAAATAAGGATCTTCTAAAGGCTACAGCTTGGACASATTTTGACACATAGTTTGATAACTTATCAAAAATAACAGTGAGAAAGAATTAGAATACACTAAAGGAAAAATAAAATGATAGTATGACAATATGACTTTGATATTCAACACTYGCACAAGATAAATTTACTAAAAACTATCAGATTTATGCTGTGAGAGARTGGATATTCAGTACTGTTGAACACCAAGTAATATTTCTTTGTAMAGAAGAAAGAAACAGAGTTCCTATTGAATCTCAATTGATTTGTGCTGTGCTGCTGCCAGCACAGACAAACACAGGAGATTAGTAAAGGAGAAAATGCTTATTTTATATCTATCTGGGTAAAATGYGATCCATCATCCATGAAGGCACACACTGAGCTAAAACTGCTCCTTGCAGCTGTCTCTGGTCTAGACCATCACCTGGCCAGGCCCAGGTGTTCTGATGCCTCTCAGGTGCTGTTTGGGAATTGCCTCGTTTAGTTTTGGTGCACAATCAGGGAAAAAGGTGGATGAAAAGAAGAGAATGAAGAGCAAAACAGGCAGTGGGGAAAGTAGCAGGAGTTCTCCAGGGTATGGAGCTACCACCTTCCCTCTTTCCCTAACTCCAGCTGCTCTGCCTGTCTATTTAACTCTTCTCTCGGTCCTCAAATGCTTTGGTTTGTTGTTTTTGTTTATATATTTTTTTTGGTTGTATATTTTTTTAATTGTTATTTTTGACAAATAATATGATGGAAGATTTTTACTATTTGATTTAGGTAGGTTTGATTACTGACATGTCACTTGCAGTCAACTAATTCAGTAATTGTCCTTTTCTTTTTCTGATTCACTCACAGTCCTGAGTACAGTTCACAGTTTCACCAAGATTCTTATTCTGTGGGTTAAACAGCTTGTCTTTAATGTTTCTAATTACTCCATTTTTTTCTCATTTCAATTGCCTTTTTGCTTTTCCTTTCACTCTCACCTCTCTGAATTTGCTGTAAGTAGTTTTCTAGATCCTTAAAATGATCTCAGTAGTGGAAGCAACATCTTGACTCAGTAATAAATAACATAACTGCACCTGCAAGGTTTGTTAATTCTAACCAGCCTAGTTCATTCTGAGAGCACAGCAACAGGCTGAAAATGAGATTAAAACATTGTACTAAGAATGTTAAGATGGAATAACACCAATAATGTTACACTGGCTAACATTTTAACGAGGGTTCAGGGAGGTGGACTGGTCACATTTGAGGAAAGAACTACAGAGCTGAGGGAAAGCAAGGAAATGCACTGGGAAACATCCCAGGAAATTGGGGCTGATATACTAAAAAACATAACTCAACRACAAAGCTTTGAGCCCACAATTGGCATCTCAAGACAGAGCCTARTAGGTGAACTAAATAATCAAATTCCAGCATATCAAATCAAGGCACTGGAAAGCTGAATTTCTAGTTTATTGCATGAAAGTTATATTGCTTGTTAGCTCAAGTGTTTAAGCCCYTTTTTCTCTTAGTTCAAAAATGTTAAATTTTGTACTCCATCAATCCAGCCATCTCAGAGCTGTTACTGGTGCTGGAAAACCTCATAAGGAGAAAAAAAAATTAAAAACAAATTAATGTGAGAAGATGAGATAAATCAAGTAGTGAAGTCAAGAGTAAATTATCAAAAAGATCTTTTATCGAAAATGAATAATTTTTTCTACTTCAAGAGTAACCCATTAATTTTATTCCCCCACTCCATTCCATAGCATGATTGTAGTTCAAGCAACATAATATAAAAATAGGCTTATTAAGATATGAAATGTGTTTAAATCACATCATAAGCACCACGGTCCTTCAAAATTTAATTTAAAAGTATATATAAATCAGGAGAGCATAAAAGCATTTGCACTTTTCAATAATTAAGGGGGAAAACGCATTTATAATTGGCAAACAGTAAGCAAAAGGGAGCCAGAAAATAAATAGCCTGGGCTGGATTTGGCAACTGATAGTACTGGGACTGCTCTCATTGACCTCAAATGAGCTTTTGCAGCATTTCCTACAGAGAAATTCCAGGGATTTTTTTCCAAAAACAAGATGCTGGAGGCTCAGTGTGATTTGACACAAGTCAAGCAGAGCGATTCTTTGCCTGTACATCATTCCTGTGTGATACTGAGCTCCTTGGTCCTGAAGGAAAAAGGAACACAAATTAAATAGCATTAAAGTATATATTCATCTTTAGGCTTTTACTTCAGTGGCAACCCTCATTAAAGCAAATTCTTTAACTGCTCCCTAGAATGGCTGAAGAGAAGCGGTGGGGCAGGGCAGCAGATCCCTGACACGCGTGTGACACGTGAATCATTTTGCAGTAGTTTATACCACACACAGACTGGTACATTTTGCTCATTCCCTTCTGCACAACCCTGTTCATTCCTTTTCTCTTGTGGACTAATCACCAGATGAGAAAGCACCAAAGGATTCCTTGGGTCAAAGCTCTGTGGAGCTAAAATGGACATCCAAGGCACAATCCCCGAAACAAGAACCTGAGTGACAAATTCCAACTCGGGGGAGTCGGTGGCAGAGGCGATCAAACATCGTGAGACAACTGGCACAACACTTTCAGTGACTTCTGTGAGCTTGTTGAGAGAATTTRCAATAAAATAACTTGATAAATCACAGCAGAGCAGATCAGGGATGCAGCTAAATTGCTAATGGTGAAAGCAAAGAAATCCAAAAGATGCTATAGTTTGATAATCATTATCATCAGCTCTTATTATATGATTTATTTATTTGGCTGAGATATCTGTATCTAGATCTCAGGAACTGTAGGAACCCAAATTCCATTTCATAATTCATAYACAGCCTGGTGAGGCAGGAAGAACTTCTGTGCTAATTTACAGTATTAAAACACTTCTGCAAATTCAATATAATAAGCCTTGGATCCTCACTTCTGTTTCTTCCCAAGGTATCAGAGTTCTGGAAATTACATCTCTGTATTCCAAAGACAAAACCACAACTTTAAGGAGGAAATAGAACAGTCCCCACCAACCTGGAATCTGATCCCAAAACTTTCCTGATTCAGTTCCTTAGGGAACCCAGTTCAGTGAAAGMTTCAGAAGAATCTACAGAAGAGAAAAACAGCAATGAAACTATTTAAGCAAGCACATTCAGGATTACACAGACTCTATGGTTGCTTTAGCAAGTTGTCAGTGCAACTTGGAGCTGGAAATTTCACTTAATATTTAAATAAATGTACTTAATGTGAAATAAATATACAGGCATGTGGTATTTGCCTCTCTGTATATTGTCCTTAACAAGGGCAGAGCCTATGAAAAAAAGGCCCATTAGCAGGATCCCATAAGAGGAAGATCAGTATTTTCATCTGTTCCTGAAAAAAAGCCACAACAAAACTCCAAAAAAAACCCAACAAAAATATCCCAACCAACCAAATAAACAACCCTCCCAAAAAATCCTAGACAAAAAAAAACAAACCCAAAAAGAAAACAAAAAACAAAGAAACAAAAAAATACCAACCAAAGAAACAACAAAACAAAACAAGACACCAAAAACTCTGTAAATTAACAGTCTGATGACATGTTAATAAAGTTTTCATTRTTTATTTTTTATGCATAAATGCCTAAGGATTTCCTAAATAAATAACTAATAACTAATAACTTTTGAGTTAGGTTTGTTCAGGCACAGAAACATAAACTATTCTTGACCCTAAAATGGATGAATGCAATAAGTATCAATGCAATCTTGCACTCAAAGGGAAGAATTAGAGATACACATTTGAGTGCACATGCATATGGCACATATACATCCAGAAATATATTCATGCACTTTTTGTGGAGAAAAAACCAGCCTTAAAAAGGAGAGACAGAACAGACACAGTAGGCCAGGTATTCCAGAGGGCATAAAAATGGTGATTGGGCCAAATGAA